>NC_081415.1:510806174-511022713 GCF_030272615.1 Cryptomeria japonica | reverse complement strand
GATCTGATTTGATTAGTAAACTGTTTGTTATTAAGAAGGTCAATTAAGAAGATATGTGTCTTATTGAACACAAATGTATGTCATCTTTTCGGGTTGTAAGGCACAAGAGGAAGATCTAACACATTTCGTCAATCATCAATTTGGAATACATCTCTTTTATTTGTCCCATTGTGGATCTTCTCCTTATTGAGTGATTACCTACTAGAATTTTTGGTTGCATACATTTAAAGATCATATCAAATATGACACTCTTAGTTGCAAGCACATAAACTTTATATCTGGAACAACAACGTATCATTGTAGAGTGATACTAATATCTACAATTTGCATATTCATGTTGGTGGATCAGACATAGCAACCTTCTAAATTTATAGCTATCTTCACAGGGAGGATCATTGCATAATTAACATCATCATAAATTAGGAAGACCACACATCTCTATATACATATATATGTATATTATTAAGATTGTAATATCCTAACTTTGCATGATCCCTAAGATCGTATCCGATACAATATTATTTTGTTATCCCATCTTTATCCTTCATCAATATAGGTGAAATGGAAAGTTTATTAGCATATTGTTGCACCAAGTTCAATATATATATATATATATATAAGATTTTTTTAAAAATTAAGTCTATACGGTGCATGGATCTTCTCTCTTTCCATCACATTCCCGATTAGATCAGTTTCTAAACTTTTTGGAATTTGATTGCTCCAATTGCAGTGAGACATCTTTTCTTTTGATGTTTCCCTATATACATTGTATTTAAGTTTACTAGAGTATTTGATTCAAAGTGACTTATCCCATCATGGGAGTCAAAGGTAAGTATTAGAAGTATCATAATGCAACTAAGTGCAATGCTAAGTGAAATTCTTAGAATTTTTAAATTTTTTTTTTTTTCTCTACATCACATCTGACTATCTAATTAAAGGATTTTAGTCTTAAAAAGAATGAAAAATAATTATTTTTTAAGAGTACGACAAATCATTATATAACCACTTTTAACTTCATAAAGGATGATATCTTTGTAGTGATTTTAAGATTATGGAGTATAATCTACATTATTATTATTATTGATATGAGATTAACTCGATAACAATTCTAAATATGATAGTTTCAACCTCATTTCAATAATGTCTTGGTCTCTTCTAAAATTTCTTAAGTTTTTTCTATATAATAGATATTGAATTAGGTCTATCAAAATAATGATATATTAAAATCTACACCTTTTTAAAGCATGATACATGGGCATGATAATATCTAGAAGCAAACCATATACTTGAGGTCTCTTTATCATTTTAATTGGCATGAAATTATTATGAGAATATCTTAAGCTACATTTTGATAGAGTAATTTTTGGTATCCATTGTCATTATCATGAAATTTGTCTATTTATGACATTCCCCATTTACTTTCATACTTAAAAAAAAAATCAAGTTTTCATATATATTTAAGACCCATGAAATGAATTTTGAATCTTTAATTAACTAACTTCACTTCAATGTGTCACATGCCCTTCAAGTGGCCCTTCCAAATTACATATTATTAACTATATTAGTGCTTATATTGCATTTAAAATGTCACATACGAACTAGTAGGAATAAAGGGAAGGAACATCATGAATTATCTTAAATTATTTTAGTATTTGATGAAGGATATGTATTATATTAACATTGATGATATTCCTACTTGTAATATGTTTGATGTATAAATGATTTTTTATCAAATTATCACAATGATCATCTATAGATAGAAGATAAAATATTTACCTATGAAGTATAAATGCTATTAAATATGCATAAGTAAATTTAAAAATTTCTCATTAGGATCCCTTTTTGGAGATCCAAGTGATTTGTTATTCTATTCTATATTTGATCCATTTTTTTTTTCAATCATACTATTTATAATGGGTGACTATCGCCCTTGTAAACTGTCTGGGGAGAAAACCTAGAAAGGATAGCTCACCCATTGCCTAATTTTTTTATGGATCATTACTATATGTAGTATTATGTCTACTTTTTAAACAAGACAACTAATTATTCATGCTTATTCTCATGAAAATATATGTTTATTTCCTTGCATTGGATTATATTCTAAATTTATGAGGAATATTATATGATCTTTGGCAAATGAAAAAAAAAAATTATGTTCTTTCTTTGCACCTAAAATGAAGTTGATTACTATGTTACTAACTATATTGTTTCTTCTATGGCAAGGTTATGCCTTCAAAACGTATGGTGCAAGTGCTATTACATGGATGGTGCAATACTTTAATAAGAAGACTATCTTCTATGTGTTTTTGAATCAAATGGACAAAATATGAATGTAGCTCTTGAAGAATCAATATGGCCTTGAAGATTTATGGAAGAGTTCCATTTGGATACATATGAAAGTACCATATTAATTGAAGTTAATTTACTCTTTCTAGAGAATATCATTTCTAAAGATCAAAATAAACATTGAAGATCATGGGCACCTCACTCAAGTGAAAGCATTCTATAATAAAGGAACCTTGAAGATCATGGGAACCTCATTCAAGTGAAATCATTCTATAATAAAGACACTTTGAAGATCATGGGCACATGCTATATATTGAAATTTCAGCCATCACTTTGAAATCTTCTATGCAAAGAATGGCTTTAGGTGATTCCATTAAGGGGGAGTGTACATGACACCACCTAGTGGCTAAATCCTAGATGTAAAACCTAATAGGCATAAGACCTTTAGGCATTATATGCTCCAAATTCAAATAATTATTTCCCTTAGGTGATTCCATTGAGGGGGAGTGTGCATGTCAATGACACCACCTAGTGGTTAAATCCTAGTTTTTAAATCCTATGGGTAGGTATATGTCCTAATAGGTATGAAATAAGACCTATATAGGAATTAATAAGTCCTTTAAGCCTATAGATAGGCATATGTAAGTCCTTTTTTAATTTTAAATACTGCAGGTAGGCATTAGTAAGTCCTATAGGCACATTTGTGCTTAAGTCCTACGGGCATATTGTAAATTATTCTCCTTGTAAATCTTCCACTTGTTAAAGCATTGTATTAAGTCCTACGGGCACTATGCAATGAACCCAGGGATAGGCTAATTTGAGGAGATAGCGACTCCAATATAATTTTTTAAGACCTCATAGCATCACTTTTAAAACACCGGTATTATAAATTATGACAAGATGACTTTCATGTAGTCTAGAATGCATGATCTTCATTTGGCATATATTTGTGTCCCTATTTATCACTATCAAAGAAAACCTACATTACTGGGGTACTTCATTTTTTTATATAGAAATTGACATGTGATCCCCTATTAACATTAAGGGGGAGTGTTAGAACATCAAGTTATTAGGGATCACATCCTTATAATTATTATATATAATGTTCTGATATAAGGTTATAAAATCTTATAGATTATATGATTTATAAGCATATCCCATTTGAAATAATTATAATCTAATAACTATTAGATTATTAATTATTTATGAGTGGGGGCTATTGAAAAGGTGTGACTAGTGAAGCCACCCTTCCTCATATATTTAAGGAGGTTCTCTCTCATTTGGGAGTGGTGAGAATTTGGAGCTTTATGGTGAGTTGTATCACTATGCATATGAGGTATTATTGGCCATGTGGAAGTATTGGAGGAGTGTCCCCAGATTCATGTCTATTTTATGATAGACTATATTTGTAAGTGTTTTAATTAAATGATGCTTTGTGGGGTTTTTAACCCGAAAGGGTTTTCCCCATGTATATCTTGTGTAATGTGTGCATTTATGCATGTATGTTTCTCGTTTCATTTACTTTATGATCTTGTTTATAATGATTAGTATCCTAAGATCCTAATTTCTAACAAATTTTCCATTTGTTGAAAGTAGTGAAATGTCAGAGTTGCTAGAAGGGCAATCTTCAACGAACTCCGAGATTTCATCTATATAAAGATAATAATTCCCAAAACCCAAAGATTCAAAAAGAATCTGAGCATGAGGATCATTAGACTTGACAACCGTGTACTTGGTCTCTCTTTTAGGAACTAACTTCTATACAATACCTTTGACAGGTATCCTTGCCTCAGTCATATCCATGTTGAGTTCTCCTCCAACATCCTTGCAAAAATTACGACCAAGTAACATTCCATATGATGCAGGAACGTTGACTACCAAAATAGTCATCTTTATTTTATTATCTGGGAAAGATGCAAATGTAAATTGAGCATTCTTGATTTGTCCAATAAGAGGCACTTGTTTGTTTTCCATGGAATAACAATGACCAAATTTTTTAGTCAAGGTTAGCCCCAAATCTTGACCAACCTCAGCGGGTATGACATTATCAGAAGCATCAAAATCCAATATACAATTGCTCAACTAAAAACCATTGATCAATAGGGAAATATAAAAGGGTTCTATCTTTCTTGGGGTAGTTGATGGAATTTTTACCAAATGATTGGGTAAATTCTTATGTTCTTGAGGGGTAGTATTTTCAAGTATAGGTCGAGCTTTCTTACTTTTAATAAAATTAGCTAGCCTATCAAATTGATCAGGATTAGCTTGTAAATACTCAACTTCGGACATTTGAATCTCAAGGGTCTTCCTAGCATGATCAATAATGTCAAAAGCTTGAAATGAACTAGCTAGGGAGTGATGAACATTGTCCGATTGTAGTTTGAGGTTAGGCATACTGGGCTTGGGATCAATGGAAGAAACAAAAGGAGGATTATTGTTACTTGAATTTTCACTACATCCTTTGGAATATAGGGTACTGATGTTACTCTTTTAGCGATAGTAACAGGTGATTGAGAATCACTTACAATTTTCGTGGCTCCATCTTGTTGAGCTAACCGAGTCTCAGATCTTGTCATCATGACAAATGCTTGACTATGAGTCCCTTCAGTAGCAATAGAGTCACCATAGTGCATATAGCGTATAGTAGAGTTGGCAGTTGCATCTTCTTCTTCTTTTGGAGGAATAAAAACATCGTTAGACTAATAATCAAAGTAAGAAGGCTCACTTTGATCAGTCTCATAATAACCAACAACTACCTTGGAAGGAGGTGGTTCAAGCACATGCCTCTTGGGAGGAGGTAGTTTGGGTTGATTCTTATCAGCATAACTGACAACAACATTAGGATACGCTCGTCTTGGGATATCCTTGTATGGTGTAGGATAGGAATTCAGAGATACTTGCTTCTTCAAAGCAAGGAGCTCATTTGCCAATTTCTGCACCATTGGGTCGATAGAACCTGAAGAAGAACTTTCTATATGAGAATTTCCTTTGGACCGATTAGAATCCCTTTTGATTTTACCAGCTAGGATCAAATAGTCTTCAATTTTAGTAGCCATTGATTGAGTAATAGATAAATCTATTGGAGATGCCCGCCTTAGGAAGAAACTGACCTCCGACAACTGGGTATTGATGAAAAAGAACTTAAGATTCTCAAGAGTAGGTTCAAAATTGATAGGAATTTTATTTGCTAATTTATTGAACTTAGCAATGAATTCTCGCATGCCTTCGTGGGTATCTTTCTTCATTTGGGTCAATTGGGCTAGCAAGGCATGTTTATCTTTTGCAGGCTTGAAACATTCCTCAAACTTGTCTCTCAACAAGTTCCAAGATACAACTGAACCAACAATGAGATTGAAAAACCAATCGGTTGCAATACCTTGAAGAGTTTCTATGAACAAGCAAACAACAACATCTTCATGTTCTACTCCAAGAACACCACATGCCATGTAAAAAGATTTGACATGCTCATCGGGATGTTGTTTTCCATCTCCATATAACTTGGGAAGATTTTTTTGGGAACCTTGCGGAAGTTGATGAAGAGGTGGGGTTAAGGCTAAAGGACCAAAAGATTCTTCCTATGGACTGGGAGGAGGAGATGGATTAGCCATACTAAATGATGAAGATATCAATGGTTTGAAAAAGAAAGGTGAACTTTCACTTGGGATAGACTTCTTTTTCTTTGATGGAGGATAACTTGTAGTTCATGAAAGGAAAGATGTACTAGTGAGAAAATGAAATCTAACTCATTCAACAAGAGATATTTCTTGAGAATTTTAACCTGTCCTACGACGAACGTAAAAATGCAAACCTTCCAGCTTAAAGAAGTATAAAGAACCAAAGTAATAAATTTTGAAAAATCAGCAAGACACCAGACTTCAAATGAAAGCGTGAGGCTTTTGAATGCGTTCATATCCCCAACAAAGTCACCAACAATTGTTGGTTGAAAATTTTGTACATGTGGGAAAATATACAAAATTGTGGTTTTAACCACAGTCTGTGAGTAAAACTCTCCTAATTAAGGGAAGGCTCTCCCTACCTATCTACAACTTAAAATTAAAATGGGATGGGACATCAGTCTTTCTTCTTCTTTCAAGAAAACCAACATCCTTTTCTCTTCATAGAAAAGTGATAGCAATTTAACATAAAACAACAGTAACAAATTTTTGAAATTAAATGAGAGAAATTAAATGAAGTTTCCTAAAAGCTCAAAGACTTCTGTCACTTCATTCGAGATAGGACAACAATATCAAGCTCAAAGTCTTGATTATGTGAAGTCTTATCTAGCCTTTTTTCTATATTAATTATATTCAGAACAAATTATATCAACACAAAGACTGAAATACCTTATTCTCTTCTACGTAAAATAGTAAGAAGTAGTACAATCTCAAAGACTCACAACTATTTCTTACAAAATCTACTTCTAAACTCTCTTAAGAACAAGTGCAAGCACAAAGTCTTTCAATTCCTCTCAAAATAATATTTACTCTAATTTATATTAACCTCCAATACTTTCAATATAAAGACTGCAAATCAAATTCGATTAATCTCTTAAAGAAACACTTGCAAGAAAGATAATATGGAACACAAACTCAAGAATGTAGCACAAAGACTCAAAGCTCGAGTGATTTTCTTCTATTTCTTTCAATTCTTGAATTCAAAAATGAAAGCTCAAAGACTTCTTTGCTATAAATTTGGCAGCATTTTTTATTTCTTTTCTAAAAGATATAAGATACAATAGACCCCCTCAAGTATTTATAGGAGACAAGTCATGAGAAAAATATGGGAGGATCCCAACTAACTTGAGAAATTCTCTCAACCACCAAGAGTTATTCAATAACTAACTATGAATTATTCAAAGTTACAAGTCCTATCCTAAATTAACTTGTAACTTGTCCACTTGTAATTATAAAAACGCAAGTAATGACATAACTTGCAATCTTACAAAAATGTTTTTACAAGTAAACATGTGGAAGGAGAAACTACAAATAAAAGATTACAATTTTGAAAATGAAACCAAGTGTTGAAAAAAACTTAAGTTCCAATGTGAGAAGACATGAATCCTTTAAACTTCCAGATAATCATTTGTAGCTCATCAAGATCCAGTTCATTGGTATTTTTGGCCACGATCATGGTTTTCATGATAACATCGCTGCAACAAAGGATTGTGGCATCATTTCTCTCAAAGGAAGACTTGATTTCCTGCAAGTAGGTTTGATAAGTCACTAAGGCTTGAATGGATGCTGGTGAAAATGGTTCACTTTTCCACTCTTGATGGATCTTCAATTGTAGATCTGAGAGAACCTTTTCTTCTGCCAATAATTCCCCATAATGACCTATTATGTTGCAAGAAGCTTTCTCACAGTGAGAGATCATACCCTGTAAAACTTCCATTCACAACCTCATAGAATCATCAATGTCTTCAACAAGTGACTTGAGAACAAGGGCTTTGTTTCCCAAGAGCTCTTGATATTCTAAGTGCACAACCCTTAAAGGAATTACCTGATGTTGTAGAAGAACACTTAACTTTTGCTGAGGAATTTTAAGATAAGTAGTCAAGATGTCTTCTACCCTTTCCAAGTTTTGTTTGAAAGTATCAGAAACTTGGTTCAATTGTTCTTCAATGGTTTTCAATTTGACCATCATTTGGAAAACCTCCTTGAAGATTTGTGCACATAGATTATGAAGCTGATCAACCCAAGATTCCAATGCTTGTACCTTTTAAGCAACGCTTTCCACTCCATGAATTGATTCATGTGCCTCAGTAGAACTTGAAGGATTTCTCACTTCACCGACATGTTTAGTGATCTTACGGACAACTGTAACAAGTTGCCTAGTGTCTTCTTCTAGCTTGTCTTTCTTGTCTAGAAGCTCATCATATCACTATACTAGTGAAGCTACAAAATACTGGGCATCATGCTTCACTACCTAATGCATTTTATTACCCAATTCTACCCTTGTGATTTTATAATCAGTAGTTGACATTTCTTCACGAGGCTTATCTGCAAGTGGCTCAACAATTTCAGCCATCTTCATCTTATTACCATCAATTGTTATCCTTGAGATTGTTTAAAGGATCTTTTAGCAACCTTGGGCCTAGATTGCTTAAGTTGCTGGTAATCAAAGGCATCAGGAGAAAACTCCTGCTTTTTCCTCTTGGGCGTGAATTAACTAAGCCATGGAGATAAAGCCATCAACTCTCCTTCAGTAACAACTACGAGCGAAGGAGAAGCACTTTCTATTTGAGCAACCATGGTTATCCTAGGGGAAGTATCTATCTGGATGGCAATCATGGCTTTCTTAGTAACCAAAGGACATGAAATTTGTTTCATAAACTCCTCAAAGATAGAAGTAGAGGTATCAATATCTGATAGATGAATGCATGCAGGAGTATCCTTGAAGATACCCAAAACTCTCTTGTTGATGATCAATAGGGGCCTCAACTACTAAAATAGGAATGGCATCCTGAGGGGACTCGACCGCTACCATGTCAGGAGGAGGTAGAGATAGCTCCATGGGAACTGAGGAGGAAATCTCATGAGATGAATATGAAGCTAATGACCTATGAGCATCATCTAATTATTGTCCTTCTTCTAGATCATCAGGATCGATCACATGAATGTGTAGCTAGGACTTTTCTTTCTGATGAATTGTCGTCTCCTCAGGAGGAAGAACCATTGCCCCACTGACCCACAACTTGATCCTTGTGCCAGAAGATGATGCACCTTCCTTGTTATCAATCTGAATCTCAGACTTGCATCTAAGAGGCCCTGTAGAATCATCTTCGTTTCCATCCTTAATCTTGATGAGCCTAACACCATTACCTTTGAGCCAAGTGTTAGTGTTAGCTAAGATGGACTGAAATATCTCAAGAATGGAAGTGCATTCTTTAGGTGACCATTGGATTAGAGGAAGTGGAGCTTCTTTGAACTTCCATGAGATGTATTTTGGATAAAGCACAATTTCATCATCAACCATCCCCTTTGGAAAGTTCACAAGGTTCAAATCAAGAATCTGCTCAAGGGTGAGCCTGCAATAGTCCATCTTGAGAACCTCCTTTTCTATATGAAGATCCACCAAGATATCCTCAATGTGATGCACATGTATGAAGGATTTCTTAATCCTTTCCTTCATCCCTCAGTAATCAAAAACTGCCCTTGACTTAAAAAATTTGAGTTTAATTTCCTGCATCTCAGTCTCCATGGCTTTGGCTTTGACAGATGTGACAAGACAATACTGACCCATATTCAATGGGTTAGTTGTAGAAATCCCCATCCCAACCATATGTTTCACAGATTGATGAGCATGCACAACCATGATCTATCTTCACAACTCCATAAGAATAATCCTATCAGTTGAGTATCTAGGAAGCATGTATGGCTACCCATTATAGCATCCAACTCTCATATAAGTAAAAGTCGGGAATTGAAGGAACATGCAACCATACTCATTCACTCTTTCCCATGCTTCATCTGACACCCTTCTATTCTTCAAAGTCCTGTCAAACTGGCACATGAAATAACCTAAGAAAGCATCTTGAACCCTCCTGAAATGTAATTTGTTGGGTCCCCAGGGCAGCCAATCATAGTATTCCCACACTGGTATAAGCGAGCGATCACCCTTGGTAGAAAGACCGGGTAAATGGCTAAGTGATGCTGCTAAATACACTAAGTATGAGTTCATATAAAATTTCATAGTGGTAGGGATTGCTGCAAGTTGTTCACACAAAGCATCACTAATGACCTCTCCCCATGAATATGATGGGTCTGCCTTATGAACATTATAAACTGATACATCCAAGTCTCAAAAAAATTAGAAAAATCAAGACCCAAAATTTTGCTGAGGAGAGTGATGATGTCTCCAATTTCCCACTTGAAGTCACATCGGTATAACTTAGCCCACCTTGTGAAAGTGACCCATGTCTTATGAATACACCTATTGATATGGTGTTTGCATGCCCTTTCCCTCTTGACATAGTACTCAATTGCAATATCCAAGGAAATGTCCATGTACATAGGTGCAAATGGTATTATGAATAATTTCTCAATGGTATCCGCATTAAGGCAAATTATTGCCTCCCCATCATCATTTCTGATGACTCTGGTCTCCTTGTCAAAATCATGAGCACATGCAAAGAAAAATTCATGTTCTAGGGCAGCCATCGGACAAGAGGAAGCGTGGTGAATGTGGCTGTCCAAGAAACACTGCATATTACTATCCTGTGGATCTTCCACCTTTTTGACAAATTTTGATATGTTAAGATGCACCACTTCCATATCCTTGATATGATCCATAGGAGAGGAAACTTGTGTAGGAGAAACCTAATTCTGGTATTTGTCATATTTGTATTTCATCTTCTTGGGAATAGAGGATGATGATAAATCTGTCATTGAAGAACAATCCAGTATGGTGTGATGAAGACTCAAAAGTGTCAAATCAACATCAAAATCAGCTGCAACTAACATCTTTTCTTCTTCAAATGGGAAAAACTCTAACCCTTTCACTTCATTATTTTTTGAGAGGAAGATGGAAAATAAAAAGGGATGCTTGAAACTTGACTTTGACCAATTTCGGATCTTGGGAAACATTTTACAAGTATACGAGTCAGGAAGGACAAATATGCAATTAGACTTTTGAAACCCGAATGCAAGTATACTTGTAAAAGGGGAAAATGGAGAAATGGGTGCAAAAGATATTTCGATATGTGGGAAATGACATGAATGAAATGTACATATAAAGGAAAAGAGTATGGATAAAAATGGAAAGATTTTCGGAAAATCACTTTCAAGAAAATGGGAAGAACTCTAAACATGTAATCTAGTTCTAAAAACATGATTTTGAAGGAATGAGTATTTTTCATTTTTGAAACTTGGAATTTTAACGAAAGATTATTAAAATATTCTAACCATAAGGGAAGATCAATTATTTTCATCCTTCTTGCAATCGGGATTTTAAAACCCGAATGCAAGTAAAGAGGTAAAATGAGGAAGATCAATGTGATTCACAAATTGCTTTGCAAAGGGGAAAAACTCTCTCACAAAACTGATTTTGAGGCAAAAATGACATATATACAAAGATCAAGCAAGGAAATAAAACCAACAAGACAATAAAATAAAAACAAAAAAAAAAGGAATCATACCTTGCTTCAATCCAAATGCTCTTCCAAGGAAATGCAACAATCCTTGTGATGAAGAAGCAAATCCCTTAAATAATTAACAAAACGAACTCCCAAAACCCTAGCCACATTTTCCAAACTCAGATTGGAAGACTAAACAAAAAAAACGTGGCACAAAATGCAAGTAAAATGGCACATGAATCGATCAAATATTCCTTTAACCTCAATGCCTAAGTGAAGGAAGCAAAAATGACTTTGAAGAGAAAGGATTCGTGGCATTTTGAAGGAGAAAATCATGGAATTTATAAAACACGTTTGTTGTCAAATACCATGAAACTAGCGTTCATGATCTCTAAATAGCGTGAAGAGAGTCTAAGAATGCGTGAAAGTAGCAATGGATTATAAACACCTTCTTCTTCCTCAGATTTCTCCACAAAAATTGGTGGAAAATATCAACCAAAACCTTCAACAATGTTGGTCAGGTTCTTGAAAGAATGCAACAAGTTTCATTTTTCATGTAAGAATGAAAATTGGGTTTCTTTTTTCATTTTACAAGTTTAAAATGTCACTTTTCTTGGCACAAGGCAAAATCGGGTTTTTGAGACCATATTGCAAGTTAAAATGCCTTTATTTTCATTCTAGGAGCAAATCAGGTTTCTAAAACTCAATTGTGAGTTTAAAATGATACTTTTGTTCATTCTAGGCAAAATTGGGTTTTTGAGAGAGAAATACAAGTTATAACAACTTGTAAGAGGAAAATAAAATCCCCTTAACAAGTTTTAATAACTTAACTTAAAAAATAACTTGTAATGGGGAAAATAAATTCCCTTTACAAGTAAATTGAAAAAGAAAACATTTAATAAGGAGAAAAAATCCCTATTACAACTAAAAAGTAACTAAAGAGGAACTTTATAAAAGAATTACGAGTGACTTTTAAATTTAAAATTTAAAATAAACTTGTAACTTATCCAAAACGTTCCTACATGACCAAAAAGAAACAAGGGGAAAATCAAAAGTAAGTTACAAGTTATTTTTACATGAAGTGAACTTGTAATTAACTAAAAATTTCCCTACAAAGACTAAAACAAAGGAAAACATTAAAACTTGCAAGTTAAGGAAAATTTCCCACCTGCAGTTAGGGAGAAAAAACCCGAAATTCAAGGAAAGACATAGCAAACGAACCCATAATGCGATGAAATTCAAAAAATGGTTTAAGGATGAACTAAGGATTATTCCAGACTAGGAATAAGGTGAAATTCTACTTCAGGAAGCATGCCATAGAGTAAATTTTTCATTTTTTGACAAATTTTTTATGTAATCCTCCATTATTTTTGAAAACAAAAATGAGGACAACAAATATAAAGCAGATTATCTCATCAAAGAGGCTTAATAAAGAGGGAGAATACTAAAGGATGGCTATTCCTTAGTGATCCTCAACCACTTGGAGCAATGAGCATAATGGAACACAACACTACTGACATAGAATATAGTTCTCATATAAGGGCTCAGCAAAGAGGGAGAAAACTTAACCAATTTGGAGCTATGAGACTATTTATCTCACATACATACATAAAATAAAACATAATCTGATTCAAACAAAGCTTGTAGAAAGAGCTAATGATTTTGACAACAACACTGACTGTAAACACAATTTCTAGCTATGATTAGTGCTTCATTCTATTGGGCCATTTGAAACCATGAAAACATAAAATAACATATGGCAAGATTTTACCCAGTAGCTATTAGATCCAAGATAACACTACCTTACAGTGTATCTCATCAGTGATTCACATCTAGAACTACTTACCTAAATCCCTAAAGAAGCCCTATCATTCTACAATTCTATTTAAGTAATTTAATTGACTCCTCGGGCCAAAGCATAAATCGAAAGCCACATACATCACAACAATGTACTGAATAAAATAATCCCTTAGTTTATTTCACTCAAAAACTGATAGAATCATACAATGGAGAGAAGGTAGATCTAAACCACATTTTCATTTATTGGAAATGCTATTTCTCTCGCATAACACTTTACATTCCCTTATTCAAATACCTACAAAAAACTTGAACACTGGACTCAATATAAAATTTGTTCTAGAAAATACATTACATGCTGCTCAAAATAACCAGTCTACCATATGGATCTAATATCTCTAGACAAGAACTGCCTATAGACCCTGTACAAGAGAAAATTTTTAGAACCCCTTTCTAATGGCCTTGACTTCCCTTTTATAGAAAATAAGGGAGCAACAAACTTCAGGCCTAAGGACACATGTCATTCTGAGCCATACATAATTCTGTTACAAAATATTCCTTATCGATACGACGGTACTCGTGATGAAGTGGAATCAAAATATTCAACTTATCATTGGTAGAAACAAAAGTGCTTGAGTCATGTCGTTATCACCCTAACACCTTCGACAAATGGACTTTGAGATGCCCATTTTGTTCTACACAATGTTTCCCTTCATAGAAAGGAAACTTGATCTTGGCAAGAAGTAAAATCGCCCTCAAACTAGAAGAGGATCTCAAGCCCTCATGGCTAGGATCAGAGAAAGTGGAAGGAGGAGCTTAAGGGGAAATATAATATGTTGGGGAGGGGTCACTGTTACTACTTATCAAGTTGCCATTAGTTTTTATATTCAAAGTCATACTATATATTCTAGTCGGTTAGCACTACTGAATCATGCAGTAGGTATAAACAAAGAAGTCGGTATGCACAGTCTAGTCGGTTACAGAAGAAAGCAGTCATAGAACACAGTGTACACCGAAGTCGTCTACTGAGTATCTTGTTAGGGTTTCAAGCAGATCTGAAGCAAATATGAACTAACAATTATATGCAAATTTAAATACAAAAGATAAAGAAATAAAACATGACACATATAACACAGAGATTTAATGTGGTTCACCCAGAATGGGTTATGTCCACCATACACAGTCGTCCAATCTTTCTTATTATCCAACAAAAATAGTACATCAACCTTACAATGCCTTAAGCATCCTAGCCGCTTATAACATGTGTTTTTAGGGCAAAAACAAAGTCGGCCTTTTTAGGGTTTTATTACAATGTCGGTTTTCATAAAAAAAATACCCAAATTTTTTTTTCTCGGGGGCTCCTGCCCCTGAACCCCCGCTGTTCTTAGGGGTTGCCACCCTCGAACCCTTGCCCGGGGCCCAGCCTAGCCCTGGACCCTGGACCCCGGTGAGGATACGTGCTGAGTGTACAATACTTTGCTGATCAGTCGCCACATTTCAATAATCTCCCACTTGGAGACTGATACTACATGACACCACTGTACATGCAACATCCACTAGATAAAACACTAGGACTCGACTGGTATAAATTCCACAATTATCAATCAAGAAGACCAACAGAAACTGATGAAGAAATCAACTTCTCCTGTGGAACTGCCTTCATGAACATATCAACAGGATTCTCACTTGTGTGAATCTTCTCAAGCCGTAGCTGACCCTCCTCCAAAGTAGTTCGGATGAAGTGGTACTTGAGTTGAATGTGCTTTGTCTTTGAATGAAAAGCAGAGTTCTTCACAAGATGAATGGCACTCTAGCTACCAGTATACAATGGGCTATCCTCTTGTGTCTGACCCAATTCCTTCAGAAAACATTGCAACCAAATCATCTCCTTGTTGGCTTCTGTAGCAGCAACATACTCAGCTTCAGTGGTTGAAAGTGCAACAACCTTTTGCATCCTAGAAATCCAACTGACTACAGTCCCCCCTATAATAAAAACATACCTTGTAGTACTCCTCCGTGAATCAATATCACCTGCTAGATCAGAGTCAACAAATCCACTCAGAGCAGCATTAGATCCTTTGAAACATAATGCCTTCGTAGTAGTTCCTTTCAAATACCAAAGAATCCATTTCACAACATTCCAATATTCCATACATAAACCTGCTCACAACTCCCACTGCATGTGTAATATCTAGCCTTTTGCATACCATTGCATACATCAGACTGCTAACAACTGATGAATACATGATGTTAGACATTTTATTAACCTCTTCTTGTGCCTTTGGGCACATCTCCTTAGTCAATTTGAAATGACTAGCCAAAGGTGTACTAATTGCTTTTGCATGCTACATGTTAAATCTTTTCAACACCTTCTTTATATACTCACTTTGGGAAAAATTCAAGGTTCTATTTTTCCTATCCCGTGTAATCCTCATATTGAGAATTTGCTTAGCTGCACCCAAATCCTTCATAGCAAATGACTTGGCTAATTTCTATTTAAGATCATTTATATGTTTCATGTTAGACCCAACAACAACTATGTCATCAACATAAAGCAACATGATAATATAACTGCCATTATCAAATCTCTTAAAATATACACAATGATCAGAATGATATCTATGATAACCATGTTCAGCCATGAAACTATCAAATTTTAAATACCATTGTCGAGGTGCTTGCTTTAGGCCATACAGACTTTTCTTCAACCTGCACACCAAGTTCTCCTTACCTTTGACCTCATACCCCTGTGCTTGCAACATGTAAATTTCCTCCTCCAAATCTCCAAGGAGAAAAGCTATTTTGACATCTAATTGTTCAAGATGTAAATCATCTACAACCACAAGACTAAGTACAGTTCTAATTGAAGTCATTTTTACAACTGGAGAAAATATTTCATCATAATCTATACCCTTTTTTTGTGCAAAACCTTTTACCACAAGTTTGGCCTTATATCTTTTCTGACCTCCTTCCTCCTTCCTCCTCCTTTAGCCGATAAACCCATTTGTTAGGCAAGGCTCTTTTTTCTGCAGGTAAAGGGACTAAGTCCCAAGTCTTATTTTTCATCAAGGAGTCCATCTCCTCTTTCATGCCGAGCTCCCACTGTTGTTTGGCATCTACCTACATTGCTTCTTCATATTCTTCTAGTTCACTAGAATCCATTAATAAAATAGAATACAAAGAAGGAGAAAATATTTCAGAGGGTCTACTTGTCCTCGTAGAACATCTAACACTTGTAGGAGTTTGTGGGACAATCTGTTGTTGCTGAGCATTAGGTACCTATGGCATTTCATTTTCAGGAATCTCATCCAACACCACATATTCTTGTTTGTCCTGTTCATGCTTCTTTTCCTGCATCTGTTCTTTATACATGACCTTCTGATTGAATATAACATCTCTACTTCTAATTATTTTCTTATTTTCAAAATCCCATAACCGATAGCCATATTCATATATCCCATATCCAATGAAGGTACATTTCTGAGATTTATCATCAAGCTTGGTTCTATTTTCTTTATCAACATGGACAAAAGCTTTGCAACCAAAAGTTTTTAGAAAAGAATAATTTACCTTTTTACCAGTCCATGCCTCCTCTAGAATACCACCATCCAAAGGGGTTGAAGGTCCTCTATTTATCAAATAGACAGCAGTATGTCTAACATCTGCCCAAAAATGTAAGGGCAATCCAACATGCAATCTCATGCTCCTCGTGCGTTCCATGATAGTCCTATCCATTCTCTCTGACACACCATTTTCTTGTGGAGTTCTTGGAACTGTCTTCTGCTTTCGAATCCCATTTAAGGAGCAATAATCTTCAAATGTTTTGCTGCAATACTCACCTCCATTATTCGATTTGAGACACTTCAACTTTTCCTGTCTCATTCTCAACCAAAGCTTTCTATTTCTTAAAAGTTTCAAAAACATCTGATTTTTGTTTTAGGAAATATACCCATGTTTTTCTAGTTGAGTCATCAATAAAAATAACATAATAACAAGAGCCACCAAGAGGTGATACCTGAGTCGGTCCCCATACATCTGAATGTACAAGCTCTAACTTCTCACTCTTCTTCTCTTTCCCAACCTTGAGAAATCTGACTTTTTTCTGTTTACCATAAACATAGTTTTCACAGAACTCTAAATCAATCTTCTTTAGTCCTGGAAATAGATTTTTGGAGTGAAGGGTTTTCATCCCTTTCTCACTCATGTGCCCAAGCCTATGGTGCCACATTATCGAATCTGTTCTTGCAACATTTATTGTTGTTGTCCCTGCAGTAACTTTATCTGTAGCAGCTAGGGTAGAGTAAGTGTTACCTGTACACAGATATAATGTGCCTACCTTCGCACCTTTAGCTATTACTAATGATCCTTTAGCGACCTTCCACATACTGTCTGAGAGGGTAACTATGCAACCTTCACTACCTAGTTACCCTACAGAAATTAAATTTCTTCTTAAATTAGGAACATGTCTTACCTCCTACAGAAACCAGTCATTTCCATTCTACAACTTGATCTTTATCTTTCCTTTTCCAACAATTTGACAAGGCTCATCATCACCCAAATATACCTGTCCAAAATCACCTTGAACATAATCTAGAAAATATTTTCTATGGGGTGTAGCATGAAATGAAGCCCCATAATCTATTACCTAGGAATCATTAACATTATCCAAACATAAGATTAAAACATCTTGTAAAGTATTACTTGCAATATTAGCTTCCTTACTATCATTTTCATTTTTGTCTCTTTCGTTTTTCCGAGACCAACAGTTTTTCTTTAGATGACCAAGCTTTCCACAGTACCAGCAATCTTTCTTTCCTCTAGATTGAGAGCGTCCTTTCTTTGACTTCCCTCGTGACTTCTCATTCCTAGGGCCTTTTCCTCTTTCCTTTGATCTTCCTCTGTTCTCCACATTCAAAACACCACCCAATGATGTTGGAGTCTCACCTATGCTTTTTCTTCGCATTTCCTTGCTTAGGATAACACCAACAATATCATCAAATACCAAAGTATTTTTACCAGAGACAGAGTTACTTACAGCCATAACCAAGCTATTCCAACTTTCTGGCAAAGAACAAAAAATCAAGAGAGCCCTAACCTCTTCTGCAAAAGTAATTCTATTAAATTCATTTAAGTGCTCCGCTATAAATCCTCCCTCACTCGTTTTCAAATTAAACAGACGCTTCATAAGAAATACCTTATTCAAAGTCGAGGGTTTCTCATACAACTTAGCCAATGTCGCCATCAAATCTACAGTCATTTTTGTTTCTGTTATATTGAATGCTTCAGACGGTGCAAGGCACAATCGAATGGATCCCAGTGCCTTTCTATCTAAAATGTCCCACTCTTCATCTGACATTATGGTCAATTTCTTTGCCTTTCCTTCCAATGGCCGCCACAAATCCTTTTGATACAGGTAATCCTCCATCTGCATTTTCCATAACTGATAATTCTGGCCGTTAAACTTTTCGACCTTGAATTTGGAATCCTCCATTGCTCCCACTCAAATTTGAAAGTCCTGCCAATTTATAGAAAACCTTGCTCTGATACCAATTGTTAGGGTTTCAAGCAGATCCGAAGCAAATATGAACTAACAGTTATATGCAGATTTAAATACAAAAGATAAAGAAATAAAATAGGACACAGATAACACAGAAATTTAATGTGGTTCACCCAGAATGGGTTACGTCCACCATACACAGCCGTCCAATCTTTCTTATTATCCAGCAAAAATAGTACATCAACCTTACAATGCCTTAAGCATCCCAGCCGCTTATAACATGCGTTTTTAGGGCAAAAACAAAGTCGACCTTTTTAGGGTTTTATTACAATGTCGGTTTTCATAAAAAAAAATACCCAATTTTTTTTTTCTCAGGGGCTCTTGCCCCCAAACCCCCGCTTTTCTTGGGGGTTGCTGCCCCCAAACCCCTGCCTGGGGCCCAACCCAGCCTCGGACCCCAGTGAGGATACGTGCTGAGTGTACAATACTTTTCTAATCAGTCACCACATTTCAACATATCTTTTTATGGCTACCGAGCAGTAAAGTTAACACACCGAGTTGATATTCACTGAGTGAAATGTGTTACCAGATACATTGAACTTGGACATGCATATGAAAACGTGTTACAAGAATCGAGGCACATCTAACCGTTATTACATTGGAAATTGCACTAGAAGATTGTATATGATTACAAGGTCAATCTAACCAATGAAATATTTTGTTTAGTTATTCATTCGAGGAATCTTGTTTGTAAGATCGAAGCAATGAATTGGATCACCGTTTTAAGAGATCTATTTATACAGCATGGATTAAGAGCAAGGTGTGTGCATATATGTATGAAGGAAGACTGTTATAGAGACACAGAGGTCACCGAGAAGGTTTTCAGAGAACAGTCGAAGAATAGAGTAAACATAAGGGTTTACCGAGTTACTATATGGGTTACTGAGGTATGCTATAAGCAAGGTAATCTTATTCTGAGCACATAGAATCTGCTATAACATTTCAGATGTAAAGTTGTAGATGTTTGTAATGATTTTATTGTAATATTTTGAAGTTGAAAAAGAAACCTTTAACAGGGTAAAAGACTCTAACCAAGTCTATAAATTGTAAATCCTCTAACCAGGTGCAACATTCAGAATAATGTTGTGAAATCCTTTAGCAAGGTAGATCTAATAGATCTTGTTACTCTTAACAAGGTAAGCTATCAGAAATAGCTAAACATGTAGCTCTAACCAAGCAATCTTTATTATTGCAGTAGTGAAGTTGTGGGTGCCATCCCCACCGCAGTTTTTCTCTCTAACTAAAAGTTTCTGCGTACCCAAAATATATGTGTTATGGAGTGAATCATGTATGATTGTTATCTGTTTGTTTTAACTTTATTTTATGTTACTGCACTATTCTGTTTATGCATAATAGTAAGGTTATTATTAAAGAAAAGTTTTGGAGTACTAATTCACCCCTCCCCTCTCAGTACATTAGCTTTCCATATTGGGCCTAACAATTGGTATCAGAGCTTGAATCTTGGAAAAGGGTTTAACTACCTAAAGAGAAAGATCTTATCAATGGAAGGCTATAAACAATCTCAGAGGATTGTGTATCTGCAAGAAGAGCTGGATCATGCAAATCAAGTGATGCAGACATGCAAAGGCAAATGCAAAAATATCTGAAAGTAAGAAGAAGATTATCTGATGACTTGAAAGATTCTCAAGAGTTAGTAGAACAAATTGAGACATCATCTGAGAATAGTATATGTGAAGAGACCGAAGAAATGATTGGAGTATTGAAAGAAAAGAACAAAGCTTTGGCTGATCAACTAAAAGCAATGAAAAGAGAACATGAACATTTCAGTACATAGATGACTGAAAATCTAGATGCATTGAGGACAACTGAGGATAAAGCAAGAGATCTACAAAGATAGAAACAACAACTTGAAGTCTTAGTATCTGATAAGAATGATGAAATCATAAGGTTGACTGGGATTCAACAAAATATGACAGATGAACTAGGTTATGCACATCATGAAGCAATTCTGTAGAATGATGAGAATCAAGCATTGAAACTTAAAGTATCAAGATTGATCAATGAACTTGAAACAGAGAAGAAATCCAAAGAAACATTGAAGAAGAGTTATGATGCATCAAAGATGTTGGATGAGCAACTGAATTCAAGAAGACCTGACAAAGATGCAGGACTCAGTTACAAAGGAAAAGACTCTACTGAGAAAGGAATTCAAACTACCGAGAGAGGAGAATCATCAAAGCAAGCTGGAAACAGGAATAACATCAAAAGGAAGAAGCCTATTTTCTACTATTGTGGAAATCAAGGTCACACTGCCAACATATGCCAGATCAAAAAAGGTAAGCAACCGAATATCACTAAGTCCAATGAGTATTGTTACAATTGCAATAAATATGGTCACACATTTAATCAATGTAGGACAGAGTCTGTTAACAACTATCAGAAGGCAAAATTCAAAGCATTTTGTAAAAATTGCAATAGATATGGACATAGTACCGAGAAATGATGGTCTAAGTAAAAGAACTACATGCGGTGTGCACACCGAGCAAACACCAGTGGTTACCAAACTCACACAAATCCTTACCGACAATATGCAGCAGTACCATGGGATTAAAATACAAGGATATGGTGCGAATGTTGTGGAAGATATGGAAATATTAATGCCAACTATTTTATAAGGTTTGGAATGAACAACCGAAGATCATGGAGAAATCCTGGTATGGCATGTTTTCATTGTCACAAAGCTGGACATTGCAGAGATCAACCTAGAAGAGACACTGAAGAGATAAAAGAAAACTTTAAGATGATTTGGAAAAAGAAGGAAATCATGTCAGATGAAGAAAGCACCTTACCTACCGAGTTAGGTGCACCTATTCCAAATTAATCAGAAAAGGTATGAAGGGATTGCATTCTCTAAAGGTTAAATCATAATAGTTCCTATTCTATTATGTACAAAATTCAAAATCTGCATAGTTAAGATGCATTAGTAAGTTTGAAATTCTATCAAAAGTACTTTATAGGAAACCTGTCAAGTCGGTTATATAGGAAGCCTGTCAAGTCGGTAAATGAAGTAAATTTGGTTACTCGGTTAAAACGTAAAAAAAGGAGTAAATCGGTTAAAAGTAAACCGAGTGCATTTAATGTTTTGACCTAACCCGCATGGAGCCAGATAAGGTATTTTGTGTACTTAAAGGTATTTGCGTAGTCATTCTCATTCACCAAGCTTTCGAGAGAGTAGAGCAGAGCGAATCAAGGTGATCAAACTTCATTCAGAGCGAATTTCAAGTTATTTACATCAAATCTCATCACATTGTTAAGCTGGTTTCCAATCTTGTCAAATTGCTACTATCTACCGAGTGTGAAGCGTTAGTCATTTGTAAACCATCAAACCCTAAGGATAGTTTGCTAAGTTTTTACCTAAAATCTACAATGGCGCCCGAGATCCAAGATCCTGTAGTTGTCAAGAATGTGGAGAAGCCCTCGCTGAAGTACTCTTTGACTCCTAAAGTCGCCTATGAACCGGATGACAAAACTGCATTCTCACTCATCCCTGATCGAGTCTTGTTAGTCAAAGATGTTAAATTCTTCACCAATTGTCATGTTGAAGAACTCAGTCATGTTGAGATTAGTGACACATATGATGAACTTTGTACTGATGGAAAAATGGATAGCAAGTATGAGCATATCAAAATTAAGGGATTAACTGAAGCCCTAGCCTATCCCCGTGTGTTCAAACCCCAATGGGTTAAGTTTGTTTTAAGTAGAGTTCATGATGATTTTATGTGGCTAGAGGAGCAACCATTCAAAATCACTAAGGAAATCATTCATGTGATCATCGGGTATCCTATCTATGATCATGCATGAGCACAGAAAATGATATCACAGAAGGAGTTAATCAGTCTAACTGGAGTAGAATCTGATTACTGAGGATTGAAATTGAACAATGTCACTGATGCAGAACATAAGTTTGCAATTAGAGTAATTGGTTATTGTTTCTTCCAATCAAAAAGGGAAAACAGTGTACCATGTGCATCAGTTGACTTAGCCTACAAAATAGTGAAAAAGGGAATAAAAGTAGACTTATGTGAAGTGCTACTGAAGAACTTGTTTGAGAACCTGAACACAATAAGGAAGCCGAAGAAGAACAACTCGACAAACACACTGAAGTTTAGTTCACTTCTTGTATGCATGTTTTTCTACTTTGAGAAGTTCTTTCCCTCAGTCGATAAAGTAGTTTGGGAGCTACACCGACCTATCACCCATCAAATCAATGACTTTATCAAGAAATTGGGAGATAATTTTAATGATATCATGGATGACTATTTCAGCAAATTTCAAGAGAAGATGCACAACAGGTATAGGATTCCACCACAGCTGGTAGAAAAATATAAGGATGATATATGTTTTGAGGTAGACACTGATTATTGTTATATGAATGCTGTTGAACCAAGGTCTCAATCTTTGCCACCAATGGGTTATGAGATTGACTATGATATTACACATTGCTCAAATTGAAGCCTATCTATCATTGCCAAGGCATGCTACCGAATTGAGATATGAAACTTATGAAGAGGTGAAAGAAAAAGTAAAAATGAACATTGTAGTACCTAAAGCTACAAGAAAGGCTACAAAGATGATAAAGGTTTTATCTGAGAAATTCAGAGAAGAATCCTCCTCTACACCTGTCAAAGGCACTCTTGCCATTACGGAAGAGGAATCAGAAGCTCAAGATGCAGCAATAACATTAAGTACCAAGTTGCCTAAGGGTAAAGTTTTGAAAAGAAAGAAACAGGACATTACAAAGGCCCTACCAACTCCACCAACAAAGAGACCCAACACTAGAGCATTAGCTGCATCACTGAGTAAGAAACAAAAGAGTGTTACTATTCCCAAGGTAACCAAAACCTACAAGAAATCTACTTGGAGACTCATTTTGGCAAAAGAGTCTAGTGATATAGAATTCGATAATGCAAACAAATTTCAGATTGTAAAAAGCAAGAAGGTAAATATTCAGTGTTGAAAACTTTTGTGCCAATCTTAAAGAATATGGTGGATTTGCAGGATTTAGATATGTCAAGTATGAGACTCGAAATAATGATGAGAAGCGACAAATTGAAGAAGCTGTCATTTGCACACTTCTAAAGTTTCGGCTAGCTCCATTAGAACTAGTAAAGTCACTTCCGAGTGAATTATACTTACATATTGATAACAGATGGAAATATGCAATGGACTCAGAGAAACAAATAAGAGAAAGAAGTCTAGTCCATCTATTTCTTGATATGTCTGTAGAATAAATAAAGGAGCATTTGACAACATACAATTCTAAATTTCTTGTCAAATAGAGAGCCTTAAAATTGATGAATGTGCTATACATCAATGTAGAAAATGAGACAAAAGCCAAATGGCTGGATATCTTCAAACGAAAGGACGTCGATGAACAATCTCAAATTGAAATTGTTGATGTCACCGAGCAAGATGGTGATGTCACCGAGTAAGGTCCTGATGCTACCAAGCAAGACCTGACTGACACTATTCAAATTGATGAAGATGTCATGGATGCAGAAGCACCGGAGCAGGAAATGATAGAAGGCACTACCTATGCAAAACTTGTATCTAGTGAATCTGTGATAGTACATGTTTAGCCTTATCCATCAGTCAAGCCACTTGTCTCTACCGAAGCTCCTAAGGATACAGAACAAGGCACCGAAGGTCACAAGTTTGAAGCAGTAGAAGATACAACTAAAGATCAGATGTCTCAAGCACCGTCAAGCACTGAAAATTTTACAGCTAAGACCCCTAGTACCAAGACACCCAAGGACACCAAAACGACTACAAGAACCAACCAAAGTGTTACATCTACCGAGCAACCTACTGAAGGTCAACAAGCCTCACAAGAACTTGTCTTAGTACAACCAACCAAAGGTAAAGAGAAGAAGGTGAGAAAGCATAGTTTCAAAATTGATTTAACTAAACCGATAGTGTTGCCCAATGTGGATATCTCAAAATTAAAAGGGCAAGCACTTACTGATTTTGGTGAACTATGCAAAGCAAAGGCCGAACAAGAAAAACAATTGGCCATTCAAAAGAAGAATAAAGTACTACAGAAGGTGAAGACACTACTAACAGATATGCTACCTTCAGCAATAGTGTCGACCGATGCAACCATTCACATTCAACTGGATGAACTCCTTACTCAAATAGAAACATCTGGAGCTAATGCATCTGAGTAATTAAGCAAGCTAAAAGATAAAGAGCTTACTGCAAAGATGATAGAAGAGGTACAAAAAGCTCTCGCTATAGGAAAAGTAAAGCTTGTCAAATTCATTGCTGAGTTGTCCCCTCAACTCAAGCATATTCTTTATTTATTTTAGAAACTTTGTACATTTTCCTTATTCATTAAAGATATCAAGAATAAAACTAATGCAATTGAGGAAGAGATCACCGATCTCTCCAATAAGTTGACCACCGAGCCTAATTCAGTTCAGAATTTTTATACCAAGCTTCAACAGCTCATGGCTCAATAGTTAGAACTCATAAATGAAGAGCATAAGATTAGGATGGATATAATGACCCTTCAGACATTATTCCTTCCTCATCTCTCATCAGTTCAAGAGCAGATTAACCGAGCTACATGCCTATCTACTGCACAAGAGGGAAGCACTCTTGATGGCTTAATATCACTATTGGCTGATATTCAAGCACAAAATTCTTTAATGGAAAGTGTAAAGGATGCACTCTCAGTCACACTCACCGACGCTCGACACAAGTATAAATCTATTTTTGATCAGTTACCGCCCCAAGCTGGAAATTAAGTTTTTGATGTTTGTCAAAAAAGGGGAGTAATACTACATATCATACTACATAAGGGGAGTAATATACTATATTTGGAGAGTGATACAGTTTTGAGTATTGTATACAGGGGAGTATACCGAGCAGAGCTAGCAGAGCACACAAGCAAAGAACAGAACCGAGCATGCAAAATCTGAGTAATATATAGAATAATGATAAGGGGAGTATATCTGCATATACTATTTCATTGACTATTGTATATATTGTCAAGTGTAGTCATTTTGCAGAGTATATAGATTTTTGAGTTATGACTTTGAAAGTAGTTTTTGTCAAACATCTCAACTAATGTCAAAAGGGGAGATTGTTACTACTTATCAAGTTGCCATTAGTTTTTTATATTCAAAATCATACTA
Organism: Cryptomeria japonica; assembly: GCF_030272615.1. NCBI lineage: Eukaryota > Viridiplantae > Streptophyta > Pinopsida > Cupressales > Cupressaceae > Cryptomeria > Cryptomeria japonica. The sequence goes on along the minus strand of NC_081415.1, from coordinate 510,996,840 downwards.
TATATTCTAGTCGGTTAGCACTACCGAATCATGCAGTCAGTATAAACAGAGAAGTCGGTATGCACAGTCTAGTCGGTTATAGAAGAAAGCAGTCACAGAACACAGTGTACACCGAAGCCATCTACCGAGTATCTTTTTATGGCTACCGAGCAGTAAAGTTAACACAGTGAGTTGATATTCACTGAGTGAAATGTGTTACTAGATACATTGAACCTGGACATGCATATGAAAACGTGTTACAAGAATCAAGGCACATCTAATTGTTATTACATTGGAAATTGCACTAGAAGATTGTGTATGATTACAAGGTCAATCTAACCAATGAAATATTTTGTTTAGTTATTCATTCGAGGAATTTTGTTTGTAAGATCGAAGCAATGAATTGGATCACCATTTTAAGAGATCTATTAATACAACATGGATTAAGAGCAAAGTGTGTGCATATATGTATGAAGGAAGACTGTTACAGAGACACAAAGGTCACCAAGAAGGTTTTTAGAGAACAGTCAAAGAATAGAGTAAACAGAAGGGTTTACTGAGTTACTATATGGGTTACTGAGGTATGCTATAAGCAAGGTAATCTTATTCTGAGCACATAGAATCTGCTATAACATTTTAGATGTAAAGTTGCAGATGTTTGTAATGATTTTATTGTAATATTGTGAAGTTGAAAAAGAAACCTTTAACAGGGTAAAAGACTCTAACCAAGTCTATAAATTGTAAATCCTCTAACCAGGTGCAACATTCAGAATAATGTTGTGAAATCCTTTAGCAAGGTAGATCTAACAGATCTTGTTACTCCTAATAGGGTAAGCTATCAGAAATAGCTAAACATGTAGCTCTAACCGAGCAATCTTTATTATTGCAGTAGTGAAGTTGTGGGTGCCATCCCCACTGCATTTTTTCTCTCTAACCAAGAGTTGCTATGTAACCAAAATATATATGTTATGGAGTGAATCATGTATGATTGTTATCTGTTTGTTTTAAATTAATTTTATGTTACTCCACTATTCTGTTTATGCATAACAGTAAGGTTATTATTAAAGAAAAGTTTTGGAGTACTGATTCACCCCTCCCCTCTTAGTACATTAGCTTTCCATATTGGGCCTAATAGTCACAACTTCCATGCTGTCATAGAGACTACTAGCTAACATTCCCCATTCTAACAAATCCTTCTTTCAGTGCTTTGTGGGCTCCTTAGATCCCCTGCCAACAATTGGTAGAGTAGAAGCAGAGAATCTGTCATGGGTTGCTTTTTCTGATAAGAAAAGGCTTTCACGCCCCATCTGACAATCCTCCAAACTTTCACTACCACTCTGACAATGAGAAAACTCAACCTAGAGAAAGAACATTCATCTAGTGTCAAAAAATATGTAGCAACTTTGTGCACAATCCTATTCAAACACCATCTTCTTCACTGATGAAAAACCGCTCTTAGAAAATGAAGAAGTTTGTATTCTTTTCTACCCATTGAATCACCACCCCACTAAATTTATAATCGAAGTTCAATTTAAAATGGCAGTGCTCATTCATGTGAACAATCATCTCGATACTTTCTACTCATCCTGCTAGCTATGGATTCTATAAATCATGCCTATCAAACCCAGGTCACTGTCACATCTAGGCCATCAATCCACTACCTCCTGCTAAGGCTCATTTTACATGAATGATCTCTTTCTGATCTTATTCCTCCTTGAGTGTACAATTTCTTCTTTAGAATACCTGTCAACAAGAAACCTTTGATTTCATCAGGGAACTCGTGATCCTTCATCTTCAACTCAGAAGTTATCTCAGTCCGCTTATGCCTTTGAAACAATCATCCTTTCTCATCAAATAAACCTTGACCCAATAGAAACATTGCAAAAGGTTCCTCGGGGATGAGTCAGAATCTAAGTATCCCAACTTGTGGCTACTTGTTCCATGTCGACAAGCCCATACTCTGTCCATTTTATGTTTCCTGTGCGGGTGATAACCAATATCCTTAATAACCGTTTTATTTATTCGGTTTGAAAATCCACCATAGATCTTGCCCAACCTCACAAATTGAATGATCACTAATGGTCAATATAACATTAAACTTCCATCGTGGCTTGTGGACCTATTAAATATGTGATGTACCAACACCAACTTACCTTCTAACCCAAAGTTGTCATCGGCCACACCGTCGGTCTTCTTGGTCATCTCGGGATATGTGGCATCATCTCATGGTGTCGCGGTCCATAAACTTCCTACTTCTTCCTTTCCGGGCTTATGAGGGCCGTCAGATAAGTTCACACTTTACCTTGCGACCACAGTGCCCACCAATCTTTATAAATTAAAAATCGAGCACTTAATCGCCGTCCATTGAAACACATGCAAATTGATGGTGTCATTAGTAGTCCGGTTTTTAACTCATGAGAATTTTGAATATTCAAACCACTAAATTACCCTTCTTTGTTGAGGACACATGTCATCATCTCGTGGTGCCACGATCCTTATCTTCCTTGCACTTTCATCCACAGGGCTGTGCGAACCGTAGGATGTATTCTGCCTTTATCCATCGGCCGAAGTATTTAAAATTTTAGACTTAGGAAAAATATAAAGGGGCCAACTGAAAACAACTTAATGTGTAGGAAATATAATGGCCCCACCAACGGTAATCGACCCTTGGTTTAAGTGGAAAAAGGTAATGACAGAATATAACAAGCTTAGGGTTTTTCCTTCACAAGACTTAATCGGAAATTCACAAACCCTAAACCCTAAACCTTGAATTTTGATAGAGGGAAAAATAAATCCAGAATGTCCAATATTTTGACTCAAGCATGAAAACTTTTGTGCAGTCATTTTCAGGACTATCAGGTACCACCTATTGTAATATTATTTTTTTCTAATCTCATCTAATCTTTTTGATCTAATGGATAAGTTGTGGCTTGTCATTGTCCAATTTTTCACTGGTTAATATAGTATATATCTAGATTTAGGTTAGGCCATTAGAGAATTTTAGAGATTAATCTTTTTTCTTTTTTTTTTTTTTTGAGGGAGGGGGGGGGGGGGGTAGATTAAACGAATAGTTCCAAATATGAGCCTTCTGAAGGTTAAAACATTTTATTTTTTAAGTAAATCTAAATTGTTTGATTACTTAATCTCATCCAATTTGATTAGTTTATTGATGAAAGGCCCTTTGTAAACAACACACACATGCCACTTAGATTTTCCAACATGGTTAAGACCTAGCTAAATAAGAACCTTGGAGCTTGATCATCAACTTTTAACGTGAAGTGGAGTGATCTATCATTCTACTTAACATTTGTTGGGTTAAAACTACCATCAACAAAAAATGTCTTAGAGGATTTAATTTATAGATTTGAGAATGAGTTTAACAATGGCTTGGATTTGAAGATTCAGTATGATGATGATGTTACAAGTGTGGTTGTTGTTGCACCAAAAGTTCAACCTATTAATGCCCGATACAACCACTAGATTTATAGAATCCACAGGAGGCAGTTAAGCCATGTAACAAACCTAAGTGTTGTGCTACACAGAACAAGGAGACCAAGGGTACACACCTTGCAAAAATCCCCCCCCACAGTGCAAGCTCTGATACCATTTGTTACAAGTGTGGTTTCCGTTGCACCAAAAGATCGACCTACTAATGCCTGATACAACCACTCGAGTTATAGAATCCACATGAGGTGGTTAAGCCATGTCAAAAATAGGAGCACTGCACTGCACAACATAAGGAGACCAAGGGTGCACACCTTCCAACAGATGGATGATTGAGATGCATTAGACTCCAGAGCAATCTATGTTCTAAAGCCATAAGAGATATTTTTATGTGAATCGCTAGGACTAAAAGATATAGTGTGAAAAATGGATGGTGGGGTTTGAATTCAATTTTTAATATTTGAGGGTGGAGATCATAAGTTAATTTTTTTTTTCAACAAGCGGGAATTAAATATTATAAGAAATGCTAATAGAAATTTAATTAGCCCAATCAATTAATTAATCAAGATTAATAAATTGATCAAATAGAGGGATTGAGAATTTGGTCTTTTAGTGGATTACTAAATTGAAGGAAATATTTTAAGAAGGAATTAGTTAGCCTTATTAATTAATTAATAATTATTTCACTGATTTGTGTGAGATGGAAGTTAAGGTTAATTGATTTAATCAGTTAAATTTATGATAATATAGAGAAAATAAGTAGATAAATTAGTGAATTGTGAATGGTAAATGGCTCAATGTAGAAAATACATAAATGAATATGGGATGTGTACAATTTTTACCTTATTATAAAGTATTAATTTATATGTTATTTTAGTTTTGTGCAATGTATTACATTTATTCTATATTCCTTCTTATTATATCATATTGGGATTAAGTTTTTGACATAAAGAACATAGGCCTTATATCTCTCTTTTGTTCTTAGCAATATTTGTCCAATAAGCATATATAAAAACCTTGGACTTTACTTCAAAAACATATAATTAAGTACTAAATAGTCTAGGACGAGTGACCATGGGGGGACGATGGTTTCGAGGTGGGAATTTTATTTTTGAAAATCGCTCAGGAAGGAAGATCAGAGACCTTGGAGTTTCAATCAAAATAAGCCGAGGTAGAGATGGATCCGAGATACCTCTACTTTGGGGCTTCCCGACCTTATGCAGAAAGGTAAAGGAAATCTCTCTTCCCTCAGATACTCCAGACCATTTTGGGAGCCTCTCCAAGGCTAGGTTGCTCGACATCAAAGGAAACAACCCATTTTTGATATCTCCCAAGATGATAGAAGTGTCAGGTCATCTCAGATGAACTAGACAAATCACCAAGACCTTTATTCCTCAATGAATTTCCCAAACAATATTCTGTTAAATGAGAAAAATCTGGGATTAGATAAATACTCGGCATATAAGATGAGAAAATAGGGTTTTCCCTCTTACCCCAATAATATTCCCCTCAGATACATCTTCAAACCACAAAAATCAAGATTAGATCAGATGGGAAAGAAGAATATAGAAAGAAGAAAGGAAGTTTTTTCCCACCATAATGGGGACAAAAACACTAGAACAAAGACCCTCAAAGTTTGGGTGCGCAAGAAACCGAATAACCTTAGGTAGAGAGCTACTACACTGAAGCCATTTAACGTGGGCAGGGGAAATTCTTAGGGTTCTTACAAGATCACTTTTCCAGAAGAAGCACCAAGCCCCCAGATTAAAATCCTCAGGGATACGACAATGATAGGAAAAATAGATTTAGATCCCATCAAGATCAATATCCTTCACAAATGGGTTTCTAAGGAATGGTCTGGGTTATCAGATATTTTCTTCATCTGTCAAGGGCTAGGTTTTTTTATTGCAATATTTGAAGCCAAAGCTGCTCGTGACAAGATTCACAAAAAAAAAGACTGGTTTTGTGAAGGTATTGGTATATCTACCATTGCGTGGCTGCCCAACTTCAACCCAAAATCTACAGTCATCAAATTTGTCCCAAGATGGTTTTCTTTCCCGTCTCTACCTATAGAGTACATAGACTTGGAGTTGGTGGAAGCCATGGCAAATCAACTTGGTATCTTCATGAAGTATGATTTAGTCCCTTTCGATCACACAAAAATGACAGTAAAGATCTGCATTTTGATTGATCTATCAAAACCAAGCCCTTCTAGAATCTCCATCGAATCAAAGTTTGGTGCTTTCAGTCAAGAGGTAAATATGGATGATCCAGGTTTGGTGACCAAGAACAACCACCTCCTAGGTCACCTTACCTCCCAATGGTCATATTTTGTCCAACAGGACATTATGGTGTGCGAGGAATTCTACATAGAACCATCTGAGTGTAGCAAATGGAGTAGTCTTAACAAGGATTCATTAGCAAGCACTCTACCTTATCTTCCTAATATTCATCTGAGCCAAACATTACAACCAGAGGCACTCTTATTTTATTGTATACTTATTGTCCTACATTCATATGGAGTTTTCTCTCAGACCCAAAAATTTAACTCTCAGGAAGTTCCAATCCTTCATTCCACTACATTACTCAAGAACAAGAATCTTGTTATTTCATTCAAACATGCCACTCGCCTCTTAACTTACTAGAAAGTGTTGAGTCAAGGTCTGACAATTTCCCTGTTTCACTCTTCAATAAAGATAGGGCTGATTTGAGATGCAAGCAAAGTCCCATAAGAAGAGGCTGCCAATTTAGATAGATCTCATCTTCTTTTTTACTTACCTCCCTATCGATCCACTCTATTGTCCCAAAAAAAAATTGGTGCTTGTTCAGTAGGCCTTCCAAGTGCTCTTAGATTGTAACTTTGCCTCTTGGTGTCCTTCCCCCTTTGGTAATTCAAGATGAGGCTCTTGGAATTATTGGATCTAATGACATCTCTGCAATTGAGGAACTTCCCCCTTCCTCCTACATTCCTCAGACATGCTCCTAGAAAATGGAGATCCCTAAGAAGATAAAAGGCAAAGTGGGCAAGCCACCAAAGAAGTTAAAGATTGCCAAACAAACTAGACACGGCATTCAAGCGGGGACTCAGTCAACCTTAGAAGAGAAATTACACCCGAGGAAAGTGTGTAGTTCTCTGGGCCACAAATGAAGCTCCTATCCAAGAATTTTAGGGGCCTAAATGTCCCTAACAAGAGACGTTTTGTGAAATATTAGTTAGAGAACTCATAGGCAAACATCATTTTGATCCAAGAAACCAAATTCCTGGAAGCTCCCTAGGACCAACCCTTTACGAAGTGGAAACTATGGAAGTTTGTGTCTTCCCAAGCTATTGGGGCCTAGCAATGTTATGGAAGGAGAAAAGTGTACAAATAAAACTAGTCTTAATGAAGGCAAATTTTATTCAAGTGGAAGTCATAGTGTCTAACATTTTGTTTCATTGAATTTTAGTAAATGGACCTACCACAACCATGGGAAAGAAGCTATCATAGGATTCAATATCATAGTCCTTGGCAAAATTCCCTGAGATCCTAGTGGTAATGGCGGGAGATTTTAATGCTATCACCTCTCTTAAGGACAAATCGGGTGGTATAGTCCCTCGCTTGAAAGTAATGCAAGACTTTAATAATTTCATCTTAAATAATGCACTAATAGACTGCATTCGTTTGAATGGCAATGTTACCTAGACAAACAGAAGGTAGGGTTTCTTTCACATTGCAAAAAGGATAGATAGATTCTTTGTCAATCCCATTTGGCTAACCAGATTTGGCAAACTACTAGCAGAAATTCTTCCCCTTATAGGATTAGACCACTTTCCCATTCAAGTCTCCATGGACCTGAAGCCATGGATTCAAAAGTCCAAGAACTCTTTTAAGTTCCAACAGATGCGGCTTAGAGATTCCTCATTCTTACCTCATCTAGAACAATGGTGGAAGGATGCACCTTTTTTCATAGGATCCAGAATATACCAATTTGCAAGGAAAATGCAATGGATCAAGTTGAAAATCAAATATTGAAAAAAAACAACTTTTACAAATATCTTTGTGCACAAGGAACAAATTGAGGAATATATGAAGAAGTTAAATGAAGACATTCTCAAACATGGCATCAGTGATCAGAATTACAAAACCCAAAAGAAGAAAAATGAAGAGTTGGAAGAAATCCTTTAGAGGGAAGAGATTTTCTGGAAGCAAAAACCTTGTGAGCTTTGTCTACAAGAGGATAACCAAAGCACTAAATTTTTTCATTCCTCTATGAAAATGAGAAGGGCTTCTAATCTCTTGTCCCAAATCCATGACTCTTCAGGTAATCTTATCACTGATCAGGAAGGCATCTATAATGAGGGGGTCAATTTCTTCTCCACCTTATTTTCAAAAGTAACAGGGGATAATAATGTAGATCTTTCCTAGGATGCTCTATTTGTCCTGCAACATATCTTGCCCTTGATTTCTCATCAAAATAATGTAGATCTACTCAAACCTTTTTCCCTCCTAGAAATCAGGCAGGTGGTTTTCTCCATGCAACCAGACAAAGCTCCAGGGCTAGATGGATTCACAACTCTCTTTTTCTAGAAATGTTGGGCATTCATAGGTGAAGACATTTGGAGAGTGGTAGAGGAGTCTAGAAGGAGCTATAAAATGATTAAACAATTCAATACAACACACATTTGTTTGATCCCCAAGGTGGCTTACTCTTACTCCTTTTCATATTTCCAACCAATCTCACTTTGTAACATCATTTATAAAATTGTCACAAAAGTAATAGCTCTTAGATTGGTGAAGCTGCTCCCCAAAATCATTTCTCAACATCAGGGGGTTTTGTTCTAGGAAAGGAGACCTCAGAGGGTGCCTTGATTGCTCATGAGATCATTCACTCAGTAACAAAAGTTGACCAAGAAGCAATGCTTATAAAGATGGATATGATCAAAGCATATGACAAAGTTAATTGGACTTTCCTTCATCACACACTCATTAGATTTGGGTTTGAAAGGAGATGGTGTAATTGGATCCTATCATGCATCTCAGGAGCAAAATTTTCTATCCTTATTAATGGATCAACGACTGGGTTTTTTTCCTCCTCTCAAGGTATCTGCCAGGGTGATCCTTTATCCCCTTCACTATTCATAATAATGGTTGAAGCTTTGAGTACAATGATCACCTTTTATCACTCTTCAGATCTGTGGAAGGGCATTTCCATCCCTCAAACTCAAATATCAGTCACTCATATTCTGTTTGTAGATGATACTCTCTTATTTGGAGACCCTTCAATTAAGGAAGCTAAATCGATAAAAAAAGCTCTAGACCTGTATTTCCTAGCCTCTAGTCAATAAGTTAGTACCACAAAATCCAGAGTCTTCTTCCTTAATTGCACCAATCCTTGACTCATAAGATATCTTGGGTGTTGGGGTTTAAACATGATTCCCTCCATAACACTTACCTAGGTATCCCACTCTTTGCGGGCTGCATGAAAAAGAGTATTGGGAGAATATCATCTCGTCAATTAGAAACATAATGTCTTCTTGGAAAAATACCTAGTTGTTACTTGCAGGAAGAAATATTTTGATCAAGGCAGTCTTATCCACAATCCCCAACTATATCATGGTTATTCTACCCATGCCAAAATAGGCCAGATCAGACATTGAAACCATTCTCAGAAACTTCTTATGGAAGGGAGGTAAGAAACCTAAATAAAAAATCCATTTGTTGGCTTGGGATAAAGTGTGTACTGCTAAAGATTTGGGGGGGGGGCAGGAATGCATAATATTGAACACAAAAAATAGGCTGTAGGGGCAAAACTGATTTGAAAACTCTACTCTTCACATAACTCCCTTTGGGCTTCAATTATCAAAGCAAATTATCTTGACTCTGAAATCCCTGAAAGAATCTTCACCACTCTGGATCTTCCTAAAGGCTCCCATATGTGGAACTTTATGGTTTCATGTAGTTTCATTTTCTTACCAAATCCATGTTGGCTTATTCACAATGGTCAAAAAGTTTTATTTTGGAAGGACTCTTGGAATGGCTACCCCCCTTGACCAGTATAGAAGGGCTTCAAGAAATCAGGAGATGTCTCTCTAGTTCATGGGGCAAGAGTGTTAGTGATTATTTCTATTTGGAACAAGGTGATGGTTTTCCCAGACTAGTGTGGAAGGATGTTTTTGATAGTCTTGTACCCTTAAATCAAAAATAACTTCTCGTGGCAGAACTTAAGAAGAGATCGATCTACTTTTTTGATTCTCCAGATAAACTCATTTGGATCCTCTCAAACTCTAGAAATTACATAGCTAAACATGGTTATAGATCAGTGGAGCAATCGACACAGGTGCCCCCCCTTAGAAGATTTCAATTTTGTTGGGCTGATGGAGGGCTCCAAAAGGCCAGAGTTTTCTCTTGGTTGGCACTTAAAGGTCAGATCTTAACAAGTCAGAGATTGTCATCATTAAATCTAGCTCCTCCTTTCAATTATGTTTTTTGCAATACGGAGACAAAATATACAAATAATCTCCTACTTAACTTCTCTTATGCATACCAATGTTGGTCCTGGCTTCAAGCAAACCTTCACTGGTCGTCCCCACTTCCAGAAGATCTCACATCAATTTTTGACTTGTGGCCCATCCTTCACTCCGACTCTTTCTTCTCTTGTATCTGGTTAGTGGCTCTTGTAGTTCTAATTTGAAACCTCTGGTGGGAAAGAAACAAGAGGATTTTCAGAAAGGAGTCCAATAATCTTCTGAATATTCTCAAGAATCTAGAAGCATCAATATCAGAGGTTGTCAATGCCCATGTAGTGAAAAAGAAAAGTTTGCACTCAAGCTTCACTTCCTGGGATGATAAAATTCTCTCAGACTGGCAAGAAATATCTCTTCCTTTCAAAGGAAGTCTACTCATTAACACACCAAAGGTTCCTATTAGAAAATAGATCAAGTGGAAACCTCCCGACTCAAGATATGTTAAATTAAATTTTGATGGGACCTCGAAAGGTAACCCTGGGATTTCAGGTTTAGGCTATGTCTTAAGGAATAATTTAGGAATCATCTCCAGTTGTGGCATGGCCAAAATAGTAGATGGATCAAATAATGTGGACGAAGCCCAGACTCTCTTGTTCGGGGTTAGATTGGCCACCACCAATAATGTTAAAAAGATCTTTATTGAAGGAGATTCTATGAACATAATTATGGCTCTTTCAATTTCCTCTTCAATAAAATGCAATTGGAAAATTTGAATATATTATTCAAGAAGTTAAACAACTCCTTCAATTTGATGAATATTCAGTCTCTCATTTTTATAGGGAGGCGAATGCTCTAGCAAACCTTCTAGCTAACTAGGGTTTCCTTCTCCCTCATGGAGAACAAATAATTTTAGGGTCTCTCCTAAAAAATGTTGAAGGGCTCAAGCTCAGAGAAAATCTAGAGGCCGTGTAATTGAACGTTGTTCAATTACTAATGCACCTTTTTCCTCTTGTGCGGAAAGATTTCCATTATTTCAATTTCACACTAAGCATTTATAAGGTCAGATTGCCCTGGCACGTACCATATCAACTTGTCTAGATTATTAGCCTAGTAGCATGTGTGTAGATCAGACACATCCCATTCTTTTCCAATGCATTGGAGTCCTTTGACGACTCTCAATTAACACTTTTCAAGGGAATTTAATATTGCATCATGCAGATTTTTTCACATGTGCCCGTCTCTTCACTTCATTATGTGGAGACACATTGAAGTTGCCATTAAATGCTTTTCTTTTCTTTGAATTTTTGAGGTGGGAGATACAATTTTCTATGTTCATGGATTCTAGAATAGTCCTCCTTGACCCTCTTCAAAATATTTTCCCACAGGGTGTCAATCGAATCAATCTCTCGACCCTGCTCATTATTCCATATTCGAAGGTGGAAAAAGTGATTATTCAAATCCTTGGTGCAGAATGGTTGGAAGAAAATCAATTTAGTCCTCCGTCGTGGGTGATCTCCAAGTTTTCTTCATTTATTTTGGATCTCTCATGGTCAATAGAGTATACGAGATTCCTTTTTGGCTCTGTTGTCCAACCTAGTTTCTTCACCTAGGAGGAATTAAAATTCCAAATTGCAAACTACAATATTTTGGTGGGGGACCCGTGGGTTGGCGGTTTATTTGATAGAGAGGAGATTTTGCAGGAGTCTTTAGCCAGGGAAGTCTACATTTCCTTTATGAATGGTCTTGTTTATGACTTCTCTGCCCCTTTTCACCACTAGCTGAAACATCATGTGGAGATTTTGGGGGAAGATAGAGTTTCCCAAGTATACAACATATTTCATGGGATCAAAGATATTTTCAAACATGCTACCATAGATCCACATGGCTATGCAAGCTCCTTCCCCACTCCGATGGATATTGAATTCTTAGCAGGCTCTTCAAATGGGAAGTAGCGGAAGTACCTGTCTTCCAATTTTGAAACTTTCACATTAATTTCTTACCCGTGCAATATATTTATGTAGAATTTCCCCAAGGTCTCGAGTTGGTATGGACATCTCAGCCATAGCCCATATTCATTATTATGCAGTATTATTACAACCCCTTGAGTAGCTTACGCACTCCAAGTCCAAAATTGTCGGCTCCCCAATTTGGTATAGTGGAGAATTTTGTCTTCTTGAGCCCGTTTAGCCCCTTTCAATAGTGCGGTCATGGTTTCTTATGGGTCTCTACCAGACAATTTTGTTCATATTGGGATTTTGTGCTCAGGCCCACGACCTCCAGACCTCTCTAAGATGGGTCTCTGTTCATTTTCTCGTCAGGGTCTTTGTCTCTCTCCTGTGCTCAACTCTAAAGTCTCTTAGTAGAATATTCCAGGAGTGTTTGAATCTTCTCGACTATTGCAGTTGGGGTCCATTTTACGAGGATGGCCTCCCCCTCTCTTTTTTGGAAGTTTTTTGGCCTCTTGAGTCCACATCGACATTCCAATCATTATTTGATTGGGTTTTGATGTCCTCATTGTTTCTCTCCTTCGGGAGTGCTTGGGCTGAGCCTATTGTAGCTTGTATTAGGCTTATTTTGATTTTTAGTTTAGATTGCTCTGTTATGTTCTTTAATATTTCGAGCCATAACTGGAGGTTTTCTTACTGGATCTTTCCTCCGGTTTTCTCTTTGAACCAGTTTTGTAATCTCTATTATTTATATATTAATATATTATGGTGGCTCACCACCTTTACCCAAAAATAAAACCTTGGACTTTATAATGACCTTTGCTGCCAATAATATGGCTAATACTTGTGTAGTTAGTCACTTTTTAAATAAGATTACCATTAGACAACCATTCTATAAATGGCCATATATCGCACTAACTAAATTGTGATGGTGGTAACCTCCATAGGGCACAACCTTACACTAGTAGATGAGAACCAATAGAGAACACAAAGTGGGTGTTTGTAACTTGCTCACTTTTTGATTAGCCACTAAAGATGAATTATTTTCAACTAATAAGAAGAATTTATAAAGAAAACAAAAATGAGTAATGAATACAATACTAAGCGCTCATAAAAAGGACATGATTTAGAATAATGTAAAAATGGAAACACATAACAATTAAGAATAATCGTAACTTTTGGTTTTGGGTCCATGTAAAACCTATTTATCTTTATAAAAAAAAATTAAGAATAATCCTAGATGTTAAGTAATAATGATATGTGACAGCTTAGATGAAAATAGAGGTGCATGATAGGGAAATGCAACTTGCATGATATATGTTTAGCCATTGAGCATAGTTTCCTTATTGAAAAAAAGGAGAACGGACATAATACAAAACTTTTCATAGAACAAATGTAAGTAGTAGACATAAGCAATACAATATGCCAAGTTAGTAGTACAAAGGTAAAGAACTAGCACATATGTTTAAGTTATGGTTAGACCAACTATTGACAATTAAAGAAATGATTATAGAAATAATAATATGTAAAATATGTGTGTGGTTTTAGCAAGGTTGTAAAACATGAAGACTTTAAATTTTATTACAATATAGTTCCAACAAAAAGGTACCAACATTTACTGGCAATATTATTCGTAGGAAGACAACACATGTTGTACCCATGTTAAGTATTAGCATTATTTCTTTCCTTTTAAGTGATTTTAATGATTATTTGGATAAATTGAACAAAAAAGAATCTATAATTTTATTTGATAGAGGGTTTTATACAAACCTATTGATGTGTACCTATCCAATATAGGAGCATGAGCCATAGGCTAAACTTCTTTGACTAAGAGCTAAGGATATAGGGGTATCCATTTCGACAAATTTGAGTAGGACACGATCTTAGCCTCATCACATATGATGTTGGAGCCTTGAACTCAGTCAAACTTGTTATCTAATGGGGTAATTAAGAAACATTAAACTTGACCACTAGACCAAGGTCCTATTGACATGCACCTCTAGTATTTAATCAAACTAGATCTAGAAAAATATTACAAAAATAAAAAAGGAGCATGGATTTATAAAATGTCTTGATAAATTAAGTACAATATTATCTCATATTGTCAAGGAACATGGCTCAAGAATCTATGAATTATCCTTTGCTAAATTTATTTTCAAAAGTTGAAAGATGATGCCATTAGATGATGTAGCTAGTGATATAAAATCTAGAAAGATCTAAAACTACAATATTTAGGAATGTTATAGATTTTCCTTAATTATTGATCTCTCTTTTCACACTCTATTTGTAATTAATTTTTCCACCTGTTGAAATTAAAATAATTTATAATTTAAATTTAAACTAATGTAATTTAAGTTTGTTGTTGAAGGACCGAGATTGAAAGGAAAATGGATGGGGCGATGGTGAAATTTTCGAGGTTGCACCTCTACGTGTGCTAGGGCTTGGCCTTGATACTGTTCCTATTCCTGCCAGCTGTGTGGGTATTCAATTTAGGCATGAGTGGTTGTGGTGGTTGGTTTTGGTGGGGTTTGTTGTGGGTACGTGTGTTGTTGTGGCTGTTGGGGGTTGGTGTTTGTGGGTTGTTGGTGTGGTGTGCAAGGGTTGCTGTGGGGGTTTGTGTTGTCGGGCAGTGAGTTTTCTTTTTGTAGTTTGGTGTGTTTTCGATGGGTGGGAGGCCGATGTCTTCTAGTTTGGGCATTGTTCTGGTTCATCTTCAGGTGTGCATGTGAATCCTCCAAATTCCTTCTATGTTGGCAAGGGTTATAAGATGAAGAAAGTTAATGGTTGCCCGTTGAGAAGCCAAGATTGTCTAATGCTGGTTATTTCACCTAATTTTTTTGTGGAGGATGTGGCTTATTGGGGGAATCATGCTTTGATCTGTAAATTCCTTGGGATCCACATTTCTATGTCAACATTAGAAGCTTGGATTCGTCAGACTTGGCAAGTTGAGGGTGATATGGAGATTATGTTGGCCGGTAATAGTTATTTTATGGTTGTTTTTTCTAGTATGGCAGATAGAAATTGGGCTTTTGAAGGCGGCCCCTATTTATTCAATTGGGTAGGTTTGTTTATTAAACCCTGGCATACGAGCTTTAACACAACTGATGACATGCCTTCCTAGGTTCTAGTTTGAGTGTGTCTTCCGAGGTTGCCTTTGGAATTTTGGAGAGAGGATATTTTGCCTCGAATTACTGAGTTACTTGGGAAGCTAGCTGTGATTTCTCAACAAACCCTAAATAAGAAAGTAATTTCATATGATCAAATTTGTGTTGAGGTGGATTTGAATAAACCTTTTCCAGATTCTATGGAGATTTATTTAGGTTCATCATCTTGGGTTCAACAACTAGATTATGAATCTCTTCCATTTAGATGCTAAATCTATCATGAATATGGGAATCTTCAGTGTTAATGTCCTCAGGCTAATAAACCTCCTTCGGGTAATGCTTCCTCTCAATCTCCGCATTGCATGGTGGATACGAGAGACAAAGGCAAAGTTCCTATATCAAAGGGGGTTTCTAGAAGGAATGTATTTGAGCCAGTTAAGCCATGTTCGAAAGGGTGAGGGTAGAAGAGGTCCCTTAAGGATAGGAAAAATGAGGAGGAGTTCAATCATTTTGAGGTTTTGGCATTGGAGGAAGGAATTTCCACTTATATGTTTCTGGGGGAAGTGGGCTCCGGTGTCCCTACAAGGGTTGATTGCGATGTCTCGACATCTTAGAACCCTTAGGCCCATCAGGTTATTACTTCAAATTAGAAGGAGCAGAATCCAATGACTTCTGAGATCATGTAGGATGATATTTGTCTGGCATACTTAGGAAAGAAAGCTATGAAATATACCAAGAGTAGGGGTCCCTCTCAGGCTTTGGGTTTTTTTTAGCGTCCTCACAAAAAATGTTCTTTAAATATTTCCAAGGGGGGTTGGAAAAATGATTAGGAGAAGTTGCATGAAGCTGGCGATTTGTTGGTAGAGTCAGAGTTGGTGAGGCCTATCGACTCTCACTTTTCACACTCCTCAAAATGATTATTTGGAATGTGCGAGGGTTGAATATCCCCTCTTGACAAAAATCTATTCAGGATTTGGTGGGTTTTCATCTCCCAGATATTTTTTGTATTCAAGAGACCAAGCTATTAGTTGATCTCATGTTTCAATGAGCTCAGGTTGTGTGGCCTAATGGTGAGTGTCAGTGTATTGGATCCTTGGGATGCTTAGGTGGATTGGATCTTCTTTGGGACCCGAGAAATATTTCTCCTCTTTGGTGGATTTCCAGCCAATCTTCTATTTCCTTGGCTCTCTCTAGTATGGAATCAAGTGAATTTATTTTGGTTACTAATATTTATGCTCCTATTAATATTCAAGGTAAAGCTCAATTCTAGTCTCATGCTAGGTATGTTGTCTTGTGTTCCTTATATTCCTTGGATCCTTGCCGGAGGCTTTAACTCTATTCTTAGTTTGTTTGAAAATCCCGGGGTGTGTGTGTGTGTGTGTGTGTGTGCTAGATTGTTTGCCCCTCTTCTATTCTCTTTCAGGAGAATATTGATTTTCTTGGCTTAGTTGATATCAAGCCTTCTAATGGGGTTTTTACTTGGACTAATAAAAGATATGGGGAAGAGGCTATTTTAGAGAGATTGGATAGATTTTTGGTCTCTTTCTTTTGAGTTGGTGATAGAGTGCTTTCCTCTTTATAAATTTTAGATTGGTAGGGTTCTGATCATTGGCCTATCAAGTTTTCTGTTGGGTTTGTTAGTGGACCTAACCATTCTCCTTTTAAGTTTCAACTCATGTGGCTCAGGGATGAGTCTCTTCATGACCTCATGGTTTAGTGGTTGTGAGATGGGGGACCAGCCTATGGTACAACTATGCATTCTTTTGTTAAGAAGTTACGGCTTGTGAAATACCATCTTAAAATATAGAATAGGAGGTGTTTTGGAGTCTTTCTTGAAGTAAAAGAGAATCTCAAGAGCACCTTGATGTTATTACTCAGAAAATCCGAGACCTTGGTTTCACTCTTGAGTTGGGTAATGCAAAGTCTCGGGCTTTGAAGGATTTAGAGGAGTGGGATCTTCAAGAAGAGATAATATGGAAACAAAAAGCTGGAGTTGACTGGCTTCAAGAAGATGATCATAATACTGCCTTTTTTCATAGGTCTATTCAGGCTCGTTGACAGAGGAGTGTTATTTCTTCCCTGATCAATTTTGAGGGAATTCAACTTACCTCTCTTCAGATGATGTCACGTGAAGCCTCTCAGTTTTATTCTACCCTTTTCTTTGATGATGTGCCCCATGCTCCTGTGGAGGAAAATTAGATTCTTGCTTGTATTCCTTTTGTGGTTATTGATGTGATGAATGAGTCTCTTACTCGCCAGGTGTCTTTATCAGAATTAGAGGAAGTTGTTTTTGGGATGGCTAACTTGGCAAAGCTCCTGGACTTGATGGATTTCTTATTGAATTGTTTTAAGAACTTTGGGATATAATCAAGTTGTGTTTGTTGGTAGTTGTCCAAGAGTCTCATGATAGTAAGCAGATGCTTCGAGCTATGAATTCTACTTTCCTGGTTCTTATCCCCAAAAAGGATAGTGCTACTTAGCTCAATTTTTTTCTTCTTATTGCATTATGAAATGTTGTTTATAAGATCATCACCAAATTGATTGCAGAAAGACTTAAAATCTAGCTTCCATCTTTAATTTCTGATAAAAAATGAGGTTTTGTGGTTGGGCGACAAATTATAGATGGGGTTGTTATTGCCTTTGAGGTCCTTCATTCCATGTCTATGTCTAAGGAGAGAGCTATTCTTAGTAAACTTGATATGGCCAAACCTTATGATAGGGTGAAATGGAGCTTCTTGCGCAAGGTTCTTTTGGCCTTCGATTTCAACTTTGAGTGGGTTAGTTGGGTTATGAGCTACATAACCTCTGCATCATTTTTAGTTCTTATAAATAGTGAGCCATCATAGTTATTTGGATCTTCTAGAGGTTTGTAGAAAGGTGACCCTCTTTCACCATACCTATTTATCATCATGGCTAAGGGCCTTGGCCATTCATAAAGGCTCGGGTTGCCCAATGTTTGATTGGGGTTGGGATTGGGGTGTTGGTCTTTCCAAGCTTTCACACCTGCAGTTTATGGATGCCACTGCTCTTATTGGAGTAGTCTATATTCAAGAGGCTGAGTCTATTAGGAATTCATTGGATGTTTATTTAGCTACATCGAGGTAGTGGGTGAATGACCATAAGTCTTTTGTCTTCTTTTTCAATACTCCAGTTCCTATTCAATATAGAATAGCTACTATCTTGAGGTTTCCAATTGGATCTCTCCCTTTCATCTACTTGGGGATTCCTATGGCAGTTGGTAATCAACCTAGACCCTTTTGGCAAGATATTTTTGATAAGATGCATTGGAAGGTTAATCATTGGACTCATTGTTGGCTTTATACTGCAGCTCATGTTACACTTCTTCAATCTATGATTCAGGCTCTTCCTTATTATCATGGTTTTGGTACAAGCTGCTCCAATATATTTCCTCAAGGAATTTGATTCTTTATCTCATCAATTCCTCTGGGGAGGTAATTTATAGTCTTCGAAGTGGAGTTTGGTGATATGGCATACTTTGAAAATTCGGGCTCAACTTATTAAGAATGGGTTCTTTTGGATTTGTAATAAAGGCTATGAGGTTCTTTTCTGGTTGGACTCTTGGGATGGAAAGCCCCCCATTCTTTTCCTATGTATCCTCATCTACAACCTCTTTATGATATCTTTGTAGCTGTTATTTGGACTATGGTTGGACATTACAAGACTATTCAACATTTTGGGTCGACCATTGGATGTAGATGTAAGGTCTTGATGAGTGGCCACTTGGTGGTTCTGAGGATGCTCGATGAGAGTATGCTAATATTTTTTCCTTATGTGATTGTAATTCCTTATCTGGTCCAGATATTTTAGATTGGGGCAATGATTCTTCTAGGAAATATTTTGTTCCTGCAGGTTATAAGCAATTGGTTAGTCAAATTTATGGCGGGGAGGAGGTTCCTTGGTGGAAGCATGTGTGGAATAATTTTTCCTCACCCAAATGTTACTTTTTCCTGTGGTTTGTGGTCCAGAACAAGTGTCTTACCTGGGACAACTTGTGCAAGAGAGGTTACTATGGGCCTTCTATGTGTGTTATGTGCTGTGATACTGAGGAGACAAGCTCCCATGTTTTCTTTCGTTGCTTGTTTTCTAGGTGGATTTGGCACTCATGGTGGGACTATTGGAAGTACCCTTGTTGGCATGTTTCTTTCCTTGCCGAATTCTACGAGCATTGGGGTCAGGCTCCTATTCAAACCCATTTTCTTCAATTTTTTTGGTCTTTAGGGCCTCCTTTTGTTATTTGACACATTTGGCTTGAGAGAAATTGTCAGATTTTTCAGGATGCTAGGTTAGCTATTCAACATGTATGGTGGAAAATTATACAATATCTCTGAGAGATTGTTATGGCTAAATGTGATTTTTTTGGAGGCCATGCTTCTAGGGAGATTGATTTTTGTAACCATTTTAATCTTCCTCTTCAGGGGGATATTTAGGATAATGGTATGCAGAAGACTAGACAACTCTTCAGAAATAGATGTCGTCACCCTCTGGGGAAGATCTCTAGAGTAGGTAACTAGAGCCCTCCTCCTCCTAGTATCCCCTGTTGGTATTTTGGTATGGTTTTGTCATTGATGTCAACACCTACTAAATACACCTACTTTGGAGATCCAGCAACATTCATCGGCAAACAGTAAACTATGCAACAGTTACTAGTATATGATTAACCGAGAGGATATAATGTTCACCGGTACCTGGAATGACATGGAAGACACTTGGTAATGTTGAAGACATCATGTGGACACTTTATTTTGAAGTAATAATCATTGGTATATTCTTATTTGCATATTTGCTTTCACTGACAAATAGGTCCAGGTTATCTAGGGTTACACCAGCAGGTTTATCTTTTCCAGATCAGCATGGCACACTATGGAGATGAATTATTATTGCTGTAAATGCATTAAGCCGACATGCTCAATCGGTTATTGCATCGGATATTGTATTGTTTGTAAAATGTTTTTATTGTAATATCTTGTAGAGCCGACCTACTAAAATTGGTCTTAGGGTATGGTATAAATGTAAGATCTTATTTGTAAGATCAAGTGTGGAATACGAAAAAGATTCAAGTGAAAGTATATGCGAGATAAAGCAGAGGCATACACGAAGACATCATTTGAAGGTGAAGTTAGGTTTTTGTAGAAGCATATCAGCATTACACTAGTACTGAATTCAACATATGAAGATGCAATTTTGTTTAGTACATTCTTATTGGATTTAACCATCCAACTATAGTTAGTGTGACTCCCATTTGTGATTGAGCAGTGAGCTCTAGGCTGTTGGCCTTTCTGCATGTGTAGACCCCTCTTGTACACTTACTATCTGCAGTAGTATCATCTGATTGTGGGTAAGGTTTCCCACCGTGGTTTTTCCCTTACAGGGTTTCCACATACAAATATTGGTGTCATGTGTTGTGGATGACTTTGTGCTTATGTTTCATGCATTAATTCTTACCGGTATAGCAATTTACTGTTAACACTGTCTATTGACATACTTAACTGATTTACTGGTATTAAGCATTAAGTTGGTTTATAGGTTTTTGGTTTGAATTTATTAGACAACTGATTCACCCCCCCTCTCAGTTGTCTCTGGGACCTACAATTGGTATCAGAGCCCAGTCCTCTTTTTGTAGAAGTTTAACAACTTGAGGAGATCCAATGTCTACTAATTATTTCAGAAAGGATAGTCCTAAACTTGATGGAACCAACTATGAGATATGGAAAATCACAATGGCGACACATCTAAATTGCATTGGTAAAGACATCTGCGAAGTTACTAAGAATGGTTATACTGCTGCTGTAGCTGGTCAGACTGCTCCCACTACTTTAGCTAAAGATGAAGAAAATGATTGCAAAGCAAGAGAAGCACTCTTGAGCGTATTATCAGATCAACAAATCATGGGATTATCAGATAGGTCCACTACAAAAGCTATTTGGGATCATTTGGAAATACTGAATGAAGGGGATTCCACAGTCAAAATTGCAAAACTTGAAAGCTTCCGAGTCAGGTATGAACATCTGAAAATGGAAGAAGATGAAAAGATTTCTGCTTTTATGGAAAGAGTAAATGAAATTGTTTTGGGTATCAAATGTTGTGGAGGAACCTTGAGTGAAGATGATATTGTTTCAAAAATCTTAAGAGGTTTTCCACTGGCATATAAAATGAAGGTTACTCCTATAAATGAGTTGAGAACAATGCCTAATACATCAGTAACTAGGGATACATTGATTGGAAAACTTTCAGCTTTTGAAATTGAGGAATTTGGTCTTGTTACTACTATAAAAACTAATTTGGCCTTCAAAGCATCAACATCATCTGCTCCATCCTTTGACAAATCAGACTGGAGAGCCTTTTATGCAAGAGAACTTGAAGAAACCAGGAAGGAGAATGAAGAGCTTGAAGAACTTGAAGCACTATTTGCAAGAAAAATGCCAAAAGGCCCAATTGGAAGTATGAAGGTAAAGCACCCTTTAAATGTTTTAATTGCAATAAGATTGGTCATATGGCTTCAAGATGCCCTGATAGACATGCTAGAATAAGAGAAGAAGCTAGAAGAACATACAAACCTAATCCTGAATATCAGAGATATAGATTTAAGAAAAACAAAGATAAATCTTGTTACATTGCTGATGAAGGTGTGACTGATGATTCTGATGAGGATCTAGCAGACAATGGATGGGTCTTTGTTGCTATAACAGAAGATCAACTGGTACCTATTGCTCAACCAGTAGAACAAGCCCTAGCAGCTAAAGTTGAATCAAAGGATGAATGGATTATTGACTCAGGATGCTCACATCACATGACTGGAGACAAAGGTAAATTCTTGAACTTTCAAGAATACAATGGAGGTTTAGTAAGATTCGGAGATGACAAAGCCTGTTCAATCAAAGGTAAGGGTTCAATATCTCTTGATGGTAAACATAACACTGACAATGTCTACTATGTTGAAGGATTAAAACATAATCTTTTAAGTGTTGGTCAATTAGTTGAAAAAGGTTTTCAGTTACAATTTAAAAATGGAAAATGCAAAATCATGAATAGAACTGGTTTGGAAATTGCAACCGGTAATCAAACTAGAGGTAATATCTTTCATTTGAATAATAGTGAAAAGGCATGCTTAATTGCACTTATAGATGAAAGTTGGCTATGGCATAAAAGACTATGTCATGTAAATTTTGATTGCATGGTAAAAATCAGTACTTCTAAGGCAGTTAGAGATCTACCTAAAATTGTGAAACCTCAGAATACAATTTGCAAGGATTGTCAATTTGGAAAACAAGTTAGAGCTAGTTTCAAAAGTATTCCAGAAAAATCCAATAATGCCCTTGATTTAATTCACACTGATTTATGTGGTCCAGCTAGAACTAAAAGCTTACAAGGTGATAGATATTTCATGCTAATTATTGATGATTATTCTAGAATGTGTTGGGTTACTTTTCTCAGAGAAAAATCAGAAGCACTTGGGAAGTTCAAACTATTCAAAGCAATGGTTGAAAATGAAACCGGTAAGAAAATTAAATGTTTAAGATCAGATCAAGGAGGAGAATTCACATCTAAAGATTTTAATACATTCTGTGAAGTAAATGGAATCAAAAGACAGTTATCAGCACCTCGGACATCACAACAGAATGGAGTTGTTGAAAGAAAAAATAGAACTATTTTGGATGCAGCAAGAAGTATGTTATCAGAAGCAAATCTACCACATGTGTACTGGAGAGAGGCAGTAAGCACCGCTGTCTATACATTCAACAAAGTTCATATCAAAGGTGAAACCGGTAAGACCCCTCATGAACTATGGTTTGGTAATACTCCTACTCTTAAGTATTTCAGAATTTTTGGAAGTAAATGTTATATTAGAAGAGATGAGTATATTGGCAAGTTTGATCCTAGAAGTGATGAAGGAATATTTCTTGGTTATTCATCTAAGAGTAAAGCATATAGATGTTTTAATAAAAGATTACAGAAAATTGTTGAGAGTACAAATGTAAAGATTGATGAACAATTCAGAGGAACTTCAAGGTATATAGACTCTGAACCGGAAACACAAATAATGACAAATGGACCTACAATAAATCCACCGGTACAGAATGATGATCCAGTTACTCTGGTATCATCAGAGGATTCCACAGTAATTGAAGAACAACAACAGACTAAGACACCCCGGTATGTAAGACTGAATCATTCTGAAGATTAGATAATTGGAAGCAAATTTAAAGGAGTCATGAAAAGAGGAAGATTGGCAAATGAAGAGGTATGTCTTATTTCTCAAATTGAACCATTATCTATCAATGAGGCATGTGAAGATAAATTTTGGATTAAAGCTATGGAAGAAGAATTAGGACAAATTGAGAAAAATAATACCTGGACATTAGTTCCCTAGCCTAAAAATAAAAATGTAATTGGAACCAAATGGGCATTTAGAAACAAACTCAATGAAGATGGTAAGGTTGTCAGAAATAAAGAAAGACTAGTGTGTAAGGGATATTATCAGAAAGAAGGAGTTGATTACAATGAAACCTTTGCACCGGTAGCCAGAATTGAGGCAATTAGATTATTCTTGGCTTTTGTAGCTCACAATGATTACAAAGTTTATCAAATGGATATTAAATGGGCATTTTTGAATGGAGATCTTGAAGAGGAAGTCTATATTGAACAACTTGATGGATTTTCCTTGACAGATGACAATGATATGGTTTGCAGATTAAGAAAAGCTTTGTATGGATTAAAACAAGCTCCAAGAGCTTGGTATGCAAGATTGGATAAGTATCTTTTAAAGATTGGTTTTACTAAAGGAAATGCAGATAGCAATTTATATTACAAAGTAACTAATGATGACATCTTGATTATTGAAGTATTTGTTGATGATATAATCTTTGGAGGAGAAGATGAATTATGCAAAGAATTTTTTCTTGAAATGCAGCAAGAATTTGAAATGTCAATGATTGGAGAAATAAAATTCTTTTTAGGATTGCAGATTTTACAGACTGATAAAGGCATATTTTTGAGTCAATCTAAGTACTTGAAAGAACTACTTAAGAAATTTGGGATGGAGAACTCTAAACCGGTAAGCACACCTATGACTACAAATGACAAATTATCTCAAAGGGATGAATCTACACCTGTTAATCCAACTAGATACAAATCTATGATAGGAGGTTTACTATATTTGACACAAACCAGACCTGATATTATGAATGCAGTATGTATAGTTTCTAGATTTCAGAGTAATCCTAGGGAAAATCATGAATCAGTAGTAAAAAGGATTTTATGGTACTTACAAGGCACAACAAATCTTGGATTATGGTATCCTAAAGATGAAAATTTTGATCTATATGCATACATAGATGCAAATTGGGTAGGAGATGTGGATGATAGAAAAAGCACCGCTGGAGGAGCATTCTTTCTTGGAAAGAGATTAGTTTCTTGGTTAAGTAAGAAATAGAGTTGTACATCTTTATCAACAGTAGAATCAGAATATGTTGTAGCAGCAACAAACTGTACACAGGTACTTTGCCTTAAGCAAATGTTGAAAGACATAAGGTAAAATGCAAGGAACCTACTACTATATATTGTGATAACACTGCAACAATTGATATATCTAAGAATCCAGTATTACATTCTAAAACAAAACATGTTTCTATCAAACTGAATTTTCTAAGGGAAAAAGTTGAAGAAAAGGAGATAAAACTGGTTTATGTGAATACTAAAGAATAGCTTGTAGATATTTTCACAAAACCTTTGCCTAAGGAAACTTTTGAGTATCTCAGAGATCAGCTCAGAGTCATACCTCCACCGGTAGAGACTTAGATAGTTGATGATTGTCATCAACCGACAGAATTAAATGGACAAATTTTTTATTCCGATATTTGATGAGGAAGCTACTTCTCAGGGGGAGTAGTTGGTATTTTTGTATGGACTTAAATTTTGTAGCTTTGGCATTTGATGTCAAAGGGGGAGAGATATATGGAAAAACACATTATCAATTGAGGATAGATATCTATGGTGAAAATTGGTATAGGATAACATAAAATAGCTCATGTTTCTTCCAGGGGGAGAGATTGTCACTTTGAGGAGATTGTTGGTTTTACACTTGGAATTTCTGTTTTGGCACTTTGATGGTTTTTCCATCTTGTGTTGCCATGAATGCCAAAGGGGGAGATTGTTGGTATTTTGGTATGGTTTTGTCATTGATGTCAACACCTACTAAATACACCTACTTTGGAGATCCAGCAACATTCACCGACAAACAGTAAACTGTGCAACAGTTACCAATATATGATTAACCGGCAGGATATAATGTTCACCGGTACCTGGAATGACATGGAAGACACTTGGTAATGTCGAAGACATCATGTGGACACTTTATTTTGAAGTAATAATCATTGGTATATTCTTATTTGCATATTTGCTTTTACCGTCAAATAGGTCAAGGTTATCTAGGGTTACATTGACAGGTTTATCTTTTCCAGATCAGCATGGCACACTATGGAGATGATTTATTATTGTTGTAAATGCATTAAGCTGACATGTTCAATTGGTTATTGCATCGGATATTGTATTGTTTGTAAAATGTTTTTATTGTAATATCTTGTAGAGCCGACCTACTAAAATTGGTCTTAGGGTATGGTATAAATGTAAGATCTTATTTGTAAGATCAAGTGTGGAATGCAAAAAAGATTCAAGTGAAAGTATATGCGAGATAAAGCAGAGGCATACACGAAGACATCATTTGAAGGTGAAGTTAGGTTTTTGTAGAAGCATATTAGCATTACACTAGTACTGAATTCAACATATGAAGATGCAATTTTGTTTAGTACATTCTTATTGGATTTAACCATCCAACTATAGTTAGTGTGACTCCCATTTGTGATTGAGCAGTGAGCTCTAGGCTGTTGGCCTTTCTGCATGTGTAGACCCCTCTTGTACACTTACTATCTGCAGTAGTATCATCTGATTGTGGGTAAGGTTTCCCACCGTGGTTTTTCCCTTACAGGGTTTCCACATACAAATATTGGTGTCATGTGTTGTGGATGACTTTGTGCTTATGTTTCATGCATTAATTCTTACCGGTATAGCAATTTACTGTTAACACTGTCTATTGACATACTTAACTAATTTACTGGTATTAAGCATTAAGTTGGTTAATAAGTTTTTGGTTTGAATTTATTAGACAATTGATTCACCCCCCCTCTCAGTTGTCTTCGGGACCTACATCCTCAAGGTTAATACAGATTAGTCTTCAAGAGGCAACCCTGGATGTATGGGTATTGGTGGTGTGGCACGAGATAGTTTGGGACATGTTCAATTTATTTTTTCTATCTATAAGGGTTTTCATTCAAACAATTACATGGAGGCTCTAGCCATTTTGGTTGCTTTAGAGCATTGTCGTTCTATTGGTTGGAAGCACATTGTGTTTGAGTCTGATTCCCATGTTGTGGTGACTTTATTGAACCAACAGAGCTGTGATGGCGTTAGTTGGCACTTCAGATGATTATCTATTAGGTTCTCTTCCTCTCAGAGTTTTGTGTGATAGTCACTTTCACACATATTCCCAGGGAATGGAATGGGGTGGTTGACTGTTTGGCCAAGTTGGCTGTAGATTTTGGGGAGGGTTGGTCTATTGAGATAGGGGACAACTCTCTCTTGAGTTTTCTCAGGTGTTTGATCAACTTGTTAGTCATAATAAGTCTATGATGTAGTTGTTATTTGTTGGGTTGTTTGCCCTTTTTTGTTGTTCCTCTTTCTTTGTTTTTAATAAAATTTTACCTCTTTTATTGTCAGACTAATATCATTTGAATCTATTGAAAAATGTTTTTTTTTT
Source organism: Cryptomeria japonica (assembly GCF_030272615.1). Taxonomy (NCBI): domain Eukaryota; kingdom Viridiplantae; phylum Streptophyta; class Pinopsida; order Cupressales; family Cupressaceae; genus Cryptomeria; species Cryptomeria japonica. Next base: position 510,970,092 of record NC_081415.1, on the reverse strand, counting down.
ATCTACTCGTTCTTACCTTGTTGTCATGTCTTCTAAAATATGTTTTCTAGTCTAGGCTATGTTGTTTTGTGGGTTCAATAATATAATTCTTGTATATTGAGATGAAATAGTTCAATAATATATCAATAAACATTTGTTATTCATACTCGAGGAATTCTTATTTGGTGAATATTTCTCTTACACCTTTGTCATTGTACATCCCAACCAACAATGCATGAAACTACAATATGTGCATTGTGATGTAGAGCCTCAAACAAAAATTACTCTACTCCATTCTACTCATTCATTCCAATAAAACCTCTATAGTTGTTTCAACTTTCAACCTGCTTTTATTTCATTACAATCTACACATTGCATACCTAATCTTGGTTCTTTCTTATGTCCTCTTTATAGTTGTTTCAGTTGTCCATTTACTTGTCTCATGTACATTTCTGCATATTAATATGATAAACAACACTAATAAAATTACTAAGTATGTTATAAATTTTCATCATTGCAACCCTGGTTAGAAGAAACCATTCCTACTATTGACAGATAAATCAAAATCACCTTGTAGATGTTGACATGAGTTAAGAGGAAATTGAATATAATGGAGCATAAAGTGCATGCAGACCATAGATAATGATGAAGTTTTTAGCTGGATCTAATCTAATTGACAAATGAAAGTAGTTAGTTTTGAAAGTTGAGGTAAACAATTGGCACACATCTAAATATGGTTTTTATAAAAGAAGATATTTTCAAATTTCAAATTTGTATTTAACAAATATTCAATTGTCAAATTCTATATATGAAAATCATACATACTTTAATAAATGTGGATATTTTTTAATGCATATATTATTAAAAGTTTATTGTCCACATGTTATAACAATGACATATCTCAATTATAAGAAAGCCTACGATTCAAATATTGGTGAGTCAACTAACAACTACTAGGTAGATGAAAATCAATTATTTCAACAATTACAATCAAACAAAATTATTCCCATCATTTTAGATCATTTTTATGTTAATTTAAAATTGATTTAAGAAAATGAAAAATCATAAATGAAGGAATTAACAATTTGCATGACTTTGAAAAAGATTGTTTTTTTTTTTTTTTTTTAATAAAAACTTAGTTGGAATTTGAGAACCATTAAAGAAAGAAATTATCTTTTAGCAATTTTTTTTGGTGGATTTGGAGAGATAACTTTTTTGAGAGCCCCCATTTGTGAAGACCTAGGTGATTGGTTCAAGGAATGAAGTCAACCTATGACTTTCCAAATATGTAGAATGAAGCACTGTACCTTGTACTCTTGAAAGAAGACTCGTGGGTTCTCACAAGTAATCATATCCATTGCTTATTATGTAGGAAGGTTGGTATATGGTGTGAAGTGTGTCGTGTCTCCATACTAATTGATGGAGAGGAATAATATGTCACTCTGTATAACAATCTCTTTTGATATTGTGAGGCAAGTGGGGATGAATTTATGATGTTTTGTGAAGAATTCTTGAATCATCATAGAAAATGTGGTAGAAGTTGGAGGATGAAGGACAACAAGTTATTCAAGTGAAAATGGAGTGACTCAACTTATTTTTGTCTAACTCTGAGAGATAAACTTTCTTATTTTATATTTTTTTTTAATTCTATTTTTTAATTTTTTGCTGTATATTATGCTGTATTAAGATTGTGATGACCTTGTTATTTGTTATTTAGATGTAATTTGTATTTGATTTTTTTACATTGAGCAAACAACGTTATCCCTTAGATCTCTCATTTTCTTACGTTGTTTTCCTTTCAGATATCTAGATTTACTTATGTAACATAGAATGTGTGTGACCTTAACCAAATGATTTTTAATGGTGTGAGAGCTGTCTCTACCATTTGCAATGCATATGCCAGTGTTTGCTTGGGTTTCTAGTTTTCTCGGATCTAGAGATGGCAAGAGACATAAATATTTTGATGATTCTAAAAAGAGAACTAGAGATGGCAATGAAAAGAACACCATAAATATCTTGATGATTCCATATCAATTTGGTTATCTTCTGATTGGTTTTTATCTCTCAAGATTCAAATCCTATTGATTTTACTTTGTGTAAAGGTAATGATTGTAAAAGATGTGAAAAACATTGTGAGGATTATATTTGTATTGGCAAGAAAATGTGGGGCTCGTTAGTTTCTTTAAAGGCCTTCAACGCCCAACTGCAGATTCGTTCCATCGCTGGGATCTTTGATATTGCCAATGCCCAACAAAATGATAATGTTAAGTAAGCAAAAACACTGTTCAGGCGTGGAGCGAGACAACATGGAAAATTTTAAATTTTTTAATGGCCCAGACAAGCAACATCCTCACACCTGCTCAGATTGATCGTGTCTTGATTCATCGCAGACCCAAATGTGGGTCTTGATTCATAGTAAATTATTTTTTAATGGATTTTTAAATATCATTTTTTAAAGGTAAAATAGATTTTTTTAGATATCATTAATATTTTCAATAATTTAATTTTTAAATTATTGTAGAAAATGATCTTTTGGATTATATATATAATTTGAGAGTTATCTTACCTATTATTTATTATTTATTATTAATTAGTGTGACTAGTATAGAGACAAAAAAGTTTTGACAAAAATGTATTTTAAAATAGTTGAAGTTACATATCTTAATATATTTTAAATGTTAAAAATTTACAAATGTTGGAATTAATTTTGAGTTTTATTAGTATGAATAATTCAAAAGTATCTTTATTTAAATGTTGAGTAAACAAATTATCTCACAATGGTAAACAAATATGATTGTAGATGGAGGAAATGGAAAACTAAATCATGGATTTAGCTTCTAGTTCATGCACAAGGGGATATGGTGAATGGAGATTCATGATGCAAAGAAATGAAAATGAAAGATGCAATAGAAAGCAAAATTTGAGAGAGGAGAACCATTAAAAAATGCAAGAATGTAAATGATAGATTGACTTGCCAAGCCGAGAAATGAGAGGGAGCAAGGTATTTATAGATGTCCTCAGGGTGGAATCCAAGTTGTAGAATGAGTGTGGGATCAAATATTGGTTTAGAGGTGTAAGTGTTTATCCCATATTTATTAGGTGAGTGTAATAGATGGATATGAAAAATGATAAATAGGGAATGTATTGGGTATGCAAGAGCTTTAGAAAATAAGATTATTAAATAATGGATCCACTTGATTAATGAAAAAAAATGAGATTGATTTAAGAGGATAATTTTTACATGTTTACAATGACCTAGGTCAAACAACAGTGAATGGTCAATAAATTTAAATAAATAGTTGTAAAATTTCAATATAGATGGAAGAATATTGTAAAGGAATTGAAACTCACATGAAAGTAAACTTGGTGTAAGAGTCCAAAAGTAAATTGTCTTGTGAAAATGAAATGTAAACATAATCTAGATCATTAAGCGCAACTAGACCTCCAAATTTCTGGCAAAAATCAACTCCATTGCCTTCTTTGTCTCCACCACCTTTATTCTTTTCTTACCTAATAATCTTATATTGGATACATGTAGTTTGATATACAACAATATTCAACAAAAACTCTTCAAACCCTCATTAATATCACCATAACCATAACATAACAATTTTCTACCTTTTTGTTGACTCTTGCATTTTAGGAACCAAGACATGTAGACACTAACAACACATGCAAAATTTGTGATATTTATGTTGTAAAATTTTCCCATATCTTTAGAAATATATAGCATATTGATTATACTTATCTCTGTAATTATTTGGTGATACCTATATTATAATAACAAAATAGTCACTAACATTTGACAAGAACTTCACTGCATTGTAGGCTTATTTTTCTTAGTGGTGAACTTTATCTGAAATTAGTAATGGAAAGTTTTGGCCTTTTCATTTTTTCATTTTTGGTGTATTGTGTTGTTGAATAATATGAAGGGATTTTGTCTTTCAATAAATAAAAAAAGACTGCGGGACTAGTAGACATGAATTTCCCACTGTTAGTGAAATGTTATGTTTTCTCTTTTATTTTCTTTTATTTTGAGTGGTTGTTATTCAATTTTTTTATACTATATTAAATATGAATATACAATTTCGGCATTGGAACCTAGAATAATTATACAATTTCAGCATGGGAACCCTATAGAAGATTGTAGTATATTAATTTTTAAAATTAATGAAGGATCTTGCTTGTTGTTTCTTGGGAGTTTTCTTTATCTTCGTGATCATATATTTCATTTATCTCTCAAAATTGAATAGATTGGTGAGATTTGTATTATCATTCTTTCATAAAGTTGTGTATCAAATTTGTCCATGGAGTATGATGGTTTAATTGCATTAAAATTTAAATATGTTATGCCATATTTTTCTTATATTATTGCGTTAATATTGTGGATGGTTGTGTGGATACTAGCTATTGCAATATTGTCTTTTCCTAATTTCTCATCCAATCTTTTTGATTAGATAGATAAGTGGTGGCTTGTCATTGTCTAATTTTTCATTGTTTAATACAAAATATAACTAGATCTAGGTTAGGATATTTGAGAATTTTAGAGATTAGGTTGTTTTTGTTAGGGTGTAATAAAGGAAAAGTTCCAAATATGAGCCTTTTCTCAGGTTAAAACCTTTTGTTTTTCTAGTAGATCTAAATCATTTGATTACTTAATCTCGTCCAATTTGATTAATATTGATAAAAGGCTTCTTGTAAACAACTCATATGCCACCTAGCTTTTCCAACATGGTTAGGACCTAACTAACTAACTAACAACATTTGATCTTGATCATCAACTTTTTAAATGAAGTGAAGTGCTCTACCTTTCTACTTAACATTGGTTATGCTAAAACCATTATCAACAAAAAATGTCTTCAAGAGGGTTCAATTTATAGATTTGAAAATGGGTTTAACGATGGCCTGGATTCAAAGATGAAGTATGATGACGGATGGTTGAGATGCATTAGATTCTAGAACAAGCTAGCCTCTAAAGCAATAAGAAATAATTTTTGTGAATGGCTAGGACTAAAAATATTTAGTGTGAAAATGGATGGTCGGGATTTAATTCAATTTTTTTTCAGTATGCAGGAATTAAATATTAGGAGAAATGCTAAAGGGGATTCAGTTAGCCCAATCAATTAATTAATCAAGATTTATAAATTGATCAAATAGAGGGATTGAGAATTTGACCTTTTAGTGGATTACTAAATTGAAGGAAATACTTTTAAGAAGGAATTAGTTAGCCTTACCAATTAATTAATAGTTATTTCATTAATTTGTGTGAGGAGATGGAAGTTAAGGTTAACTAGTTTAACTAGTTAGATTTATGATAATATAGAGAAAATAAGTAGATAAATTAGTGAATAGTGAATGGTGAATTGTAGAAAAGCAATAAATAAATTTGGAATGTGTACAGTTCTACCTTATTAATTATATTATAAAATGTTAATGTATATTTTATTTCGGTTCTAGTTTAGTATATTGCATTTATTCTATTTTCCTCATTATATCATATTGGGGTTAATATTTTGACATAAAGACCTAGGCCTTATATCTCTCTTTTGTTCTTAGCAATATCTGTCCAATAAGCACATACAAAAACTTTGGACTTTACAATGAACTTTGTTACCAATAATATGACTAACACTTGTGGTATTATGTAGTTTGTCACTTTTAAAATAAGACTACCATTGTGCAACCATTTTATAAATGGCCATATATTGCACTAACTAAATCTTGACGGTGTTAACCTCCATAGGGCACAACCTTACACTAGTAGATGAGAGTCAATGGAGAACACAAAGTGGGTGTTTGTAATTTGTTCACTTTTTGATTAGCCACTAAACAAGAATTATTTCCAACTAATAATAAGAATTTATATAGAACACAAAAAATAGTAATGGATACAATATTAAGGGCCCATAATAGAGATGGTTTAGAATAATGTAAAAATGGAAGCATATAACAATTAAGAATAAGTCCTATATAATAAGTAGGAATTATATGTGATAGCTTAGATGAACATAAAGGTGTATGATAGGGAAACACAACTTGCATGATATATGTTTATCCACTAAGCATAGTTTCCTTATTTAGAAAAAGGAAAATGGACATAATACAAAGCTTTTCATAGAACAAATGCAAGTAGTAGACATAAGTAGTAAAATGTGCCAGCTTAGTAGTACAAAGGTAAAGAACTAGCACATATGTCAAGTTATGTATAGAAAAACTATTGAAATTCAATAAACAATTAAAGAAAAGATTATAGAAATAAAAATATGTAAAATATTTGTGTGGTTTTAGAAAGGTTTTGAAACATGAAGGGTTGAAATTTAATTACAAACTAGTTCCAACACAAAGGTACTTACATTTATTGGCTATATTATTCATAGGAATACAACACATGCTATGCCTATGTTAAGTATTAGCTTTCCTTTTAAGAGATTTTAATGATTATTTGGATAAATGAAACAAAAAATAATCTTTACTATTGTTTGTTAGAGGGTTTTATACAAACCTATTAATGTGTAGTCTTCCTAATATGGGAGCATGAACCATAGGCTAAACTTCTTTGACTAAGAGCTAAGGACTAAGGGGTACATGTTTTGACAAATTTCTCTAGGGCACTATCTTTGCCTCATCCCATATGATGTTGGAGCCTTGGAATCAGTTAGATGATCCCTAGTCATGGGGGCTTCACTGGTTAGGAAATATTATATCATGTGCATTCATATTAGGGGGTATAATATCCCCAAAATGAGGGTACAATATATTGCTTATTGATGACAATAGGAGGGTTCTTAATTCCGTCTATGAAAAAATAAAGTAATTGGTAAAAATATGGGGGCTTTTAATTTGGGTTGTGTATTGGGAGGGGGTGACAAAAAAGCAGTTTAGGGCAATATTGTTTGAAAATAGGGGGATTCTTCAGTATGCCATGAACACACGCACTATAACCTAGGTTCACTAAGTGAATCCCCCGTGTCCCTAGTGGGATCATTAAGAAAAATTCAACTTGACCAGTAGACCAAGGGCCCATTGACATGTACCTATAGAATTTAATCCATACTAGATCTAGAAAAATATGAGAAAAATAAAAAGGATCATGGAATCATAGAATGTCTTGATAAATTAAATACAATTTTTCTCATATTCTCAAGTAAATTGGATCAAGAATATATAAATTATCCTTTGCTAAATTTATTTTTGGAAGTTGAAAGATGATGCCATATGATGATGTGGCTAGTGATATAAAATCTAGAAAGATCTAAAACTACAATATTTAAGAATGTTATAGATTTTGTTTTTATTATTCTCTCTTTCACGCTGTAATTAATTTTCCCACCTCTTGAAATTAAAATAATTGATAATATAAATTTCAACTATATATCATTTGAAGCTATTGAAAAATGAAATTTATTTTCATATACTTGTTTTAACCTTGTTGTCACATCTTCTAAAATATGTTTTCTAGCCGAGGCTATGTTGTTTTGTGAGTTTAATATTACAATTCTTGTATTGTGAGATGAAGTAGATCAATAATACTCAAAAAACATATTTTATTCATGCTCATGGAGTTCTTATTTGGTGAAAATTTCTCTCACATCTTTGTCATAGCGTCACTACTAGCAATGTATGAAACTACAATATGTACATTGTGATGTAGAGCTTCAAACAAAAGTTATTCTTCTCCATTCTACTCATTCATTCCAATCAACTCTCTATAATTGTTTTAGCTCTCCAACTACTTTTATTTCATTACAATCTACACATAGCATCACTACTAGCAATGTATGAAACTACAATATGTACATTGTGATGTAGAGCTTCAAACAAAAAATACTCTTCTCCATTCTACTCATTCATTCCAATCAACCCTCTATAATTGTTTTAACTCTCCAACTACTTTTATTTCATTACAATCTACACATTACATACCTGATCTCGGTTCTTTCCTATGTGCTCTTTATAGTTATTTTAGTTGCTCATTTACTTGTCTCATGCACATTATTGCATATGAATATGATAAACAATAATAATAAAATTAGAAAGTATAATAGACATTTTCAGCATTGCATCCTTGGTTAGAGGAAATCATTCCTACTTTTGACAGATAAATTAAAATCACCTTGTATATGTTGAAATAAGTCATGAGGAAATTGAATCTGATGGATCATAAAGTGCATGCCGACCATAAATAATGATGAAGTTAAATATAATGGTGAGTAAGAAAGGCAAAATAACAAAACATAAAAACGCATAGATTTAACCTGGTTCACCCAATGTGGGCTACATCCAATAGAGAAATAATTATCCACTTCTTTCTATAATCCAATGAACAAAAAATTACAATATGATATCTTTTACATTACACAACTACTTATATTAACATATATTTAATTACCAAATTCTATATATGAAAAGCATGCATATGACTTTAATAAATGTGGATTTTTTTCAATGCATATTATTAAAAGTCTATTGTCCACATGTTATAACAATGGCACATCTCAATTATAACAAATCCTATAATTCAAATATCAACGAGTCACCTAACAACTACTAGGTATATAGAAGCAAGGTTCAATGGACCCCTCCACCTCAAAATGTTGCTAAACTGAATTTCTATGGGTCTTCAAGAGGAAATATAGGACCATCTACTACTAGTATTATATTAAGAGATCATAAAGGAGCTATAATTCAGGCTCAGTCAATAAAGTTTCACAAGGAACAAATAATTGGCAGAAATTCAAGCTCTTCTTCTTGGTTTGCAGATGAAAAATGAGCTTAACATTAAGCATCTACACATTGAAGGAGATTCACTCTTAATAATCAATGCTTGAAGGGAACAAGTAGAGTGTAATTGAAAGATCAACTATGTTTTGAAGACCAACTCAATCATATATATAGGGAAGCTAACAAGGTTGCTGATAAATTGGCAAATTTGGCTTGGCTTATGAACAAGAAACAACTCAAAGTTCCTATTATCATGAAGATATTTCAATGCCTCAAGGTCTTCAACAGATATTGCTCGACGACCTTTAAAACTGACTCAATGTTTTCCATTAATGTTTGTTTGGTTTTGCAGGGTTCTCTTTATGCATTGATGTTGTCTTCTACATGACTCATTTGAATTAGTCAAAATGATCAATGTTATTTTTCCTACTTGATGGAGTCGATTGCACCTTCGCTATTCCACGTGTCTCTTTTTTGCCAACATATTTCAAGGTTGTGAAGTTGACGTGGATGTCAGTTTTGAACTTGCCTTTTCATATTCTTTATTGCAGCTCGAGTGGGGTTACATTACCAAATATTATATTTGTGTCGTCTTTTCAAAATGGATGCTTGCATACTTCACATGTGTCATTTGGTAATTAATAAAAGCGGAGGCTGAATGATATATGTCATCCACATGGCCAATTCTCTCTCTCCAAGAACATTCATAAATGAATGGATTAAGAAAATTTTAATGGAAATAGATTCCCGTATTAGTTCATGCACCTCTTCTCTACAAGCCTATCTCATTGACAGGATATTGGGGTGATTTCAATCACTTCGATCTGCCACAAAGGATCTTCCATATCTGCAAATAATTGCCTTTTGTGAATCCGTTCCATGTTTTTTGTATATATGAACTTCAGTTCTCACATCCAGTTTTGCCAATTCTATCAATATTTTCGTTTAAGGCGCAGGCTTTTCAAGCAAAGGTCATTTGATGTAGGGTTTCTCCATTCGGGCTGTTCGATAAGTGTTCCAACTGCTCCAAACTCTTTGACCATCGGTCTCTATATGTGTTTTCCGAACACGGTATTCCAATCTTTCCCTTCCCGTTGCTAGGTATCTTCATTTGTGTATGGTGGATCATTTTCATTGTTAGGCTAGAGTTTTTGTGGTTGGATCTTTGTTAGTCTTTCAATATTGTTGTTTTCACTATCCATTTTCACCATATACATTAATTACTAATCTTAACTCCCAAATAGACAATAAAATAAAGTGAAAATAAATAAACAATTAAATTCCCAATTAAATATAAAAGCTCCAATAATATAATTTCATAAAATAATATTAATATTATATAATGAGCTCGAAATAAATATTATTTATTAATTACACACAAATAAGAGCTAAATAAAATTATTAATTATTTAATGACCATAATTTAATAAAATCAACCCAACACAATAATTAAAATACCACATAACTCCTAACAAGGCAACATAACCAAAATACTAAAACTGACAAGGCATCAACTAAGCTTAGAATGTGATAAGACATTATATCATTCTCTGATCGACTTGCCATTGAGATTAGATACATACACAAAATTGTAGAACCAAGTGGAGTCAATGTCTAGTACCTACAACCTGCATAACACCAAACATCTCTGCACAACATATATACATATATGCAGTCACAAAGTAAACACATAGGTGAAAGATAATTGCAATGTCACACCCCACTCATAAATGAGTGGTATGACATCATCCCTTCCATTTCCACATAAAAAATACATTATGGTAAGACAAAGCTTCATCAGTAACATCATCATATCTAACATGATCATAAAGTAAAGTTAGCACAAGGTACGATAAAATATAAGCCATAACATGCACATAATGAATATGCATAAATAAGAAAATACAAATCTCAATATTATCATAGTCCTGAGTATATCATCATCCACATAAAACATAATTATCATCTATAAACATGCAATGTATGTCATCAAACTAGTATCATCAGAACATAAACAAAACCATCAACATCTACCAAGAGTACCATAAATAAGTCTAAACAAATCTATAAAAGTCTACCAATGCATCAAAAGAAAAGTATGTCAAGGAGAGACACTACAATCCCATTATATTAGATGCATTTTTTATAATGTATTACATTTATTTTTGTATTAAATCATCATCATCTAGGAATTAATTCATTAATCATATGCATATCTATACAAATCATTCACAACACACTTATTACCCTACATACATTCACATATAAACATATCCTCCACTTGCATATAAATGCAATCTCTTTTGACTACCACACACACACACACACACACACACATACATACACACATACACATATATATTATTGCAAGGTCTGTGTTCTTGTTATCCTTGTGTTATATAGTGCAAGCGGCGGGTTTGCGATATGACCTAAATGCCTCCCATGGATTCTATGTGTCATGCGGTTATATCGGGCATTAACAGGTTGATATTTTGGTACAACAACAACAATATTTCCAACAAGCAGTATCAAATATTTCTCATGGGTTCAAACCCCCTTCTTGTGGTGGGGGGATTGCTTCAAGGTGTGCTCCCTTAGTCTCCTTGTGTTGTGTAGTGCAAGCGACAAGTTTCTGACATGGCTTAACCACCTCCTGTGGATTCTATGTGTCACATAGTTGTATCAGGCATTAATAGGTTGATCTTTTGGTGCAAGGGAATCCGTGTTTCCGACACATATATGTACATATATGAATATATGAATATATGTATGTATGTGTGTGTGTGTGTACACACACACACACATACATATAATGTGTCAAATCATGGTACATAGTAAAATCCCTATAGGGTCAAAAAATGGCTATGTCTCACTTATTATAAATTATGATTGTATATTTTATTTTAGTTCTTGTGTAATATATTGATATTATTCTATTTTTCTTACCACATTGGGGCTAAATTTTTTACATAAATAATGTAGACCTTATATCTATCTTTTATTCTTACTATCTCTATTTTTTGTAATTCTATTTGTGGGAATTTTGGCACATTCATGTAGCTGTATGTGAATATGTTTCTTAAGAAGTGAATGATCTTGTTGAGTTCTCATAGCCGTATGATGAAATTAGATTATAATTAATGTCATGAAATCAATCAAGTTGACTTTCTTTTTGATTAATTTCTCATCTAATATGAAAGTATACACACACACATATACATTAGATAGACACTTGAATAATTTTCTAAGTGACCGAAATATTTATATTGCTAAGTTGTAAAAAGATTATGAAAATAGTGTTACACCCCATTTTATGACATTGACAATACTTTCTACTTTGAAGCTATGGTTTGGTAAATATGTATGTGAGATTTGGTTTACATTAGATGGATATTTTGAAATGAGCACATGGACATCTAATATTTATCATTAGTGCTTAATTATATATGATTATCTTTTTTATTTCAATGTATTTGATAATCTTTATGTAATGGGCTAACTACTATTGTGATTGCTATGTTGGATGCAAGAAAATTTACCTTATCCTCCAAGATAGAGAGTGAGAGTATCATTGGAGAGAGGGATATGGATATAGTGAACAAGAGAGTAATATCATATGAGTTTTTGCACACACACACATATGTTCAAGTCACCATTGTATTGTGCTAGAGTAATTGATTGAAGTACCTTGTGTCACTTTAGGTATATTGTCAATATGAATCTATGTTGTCAAGGCCTGCAAAGTTCCCAAGAATTGTAATTCATTGTATGTTAGGAACATTTTCAATGTCTGACAAGTTCTCAGTTAGTTCATATTTCATAGATAGTTCTGGTAGAAGAAGATTTTTATGTGTTGTTATTTGAGGGCATGTATTTCTTCTGGATGCAGATCATATTGTTGTTACTTGCTAAAACATATTTTAGTTTTCAGCTCTATTTAGAACTATAGCTTCAATTGTCCTTCCTTATTTCCAACCTACCTAAATTCTTGCTACCAATTTGTCACTTCTATTGTCTGGGTTTTACATAAGGAATCTTGATGTTTGGAGGCATGATGACTAGAAAGGATTTCCATGCTAAATGGGATGAACCCATTTAAAAGAGGATGCCAATTGGGTAATTAAGAAGTGTGTGAAAGAGGAATGAAATGATGACCTTAATCCTTTCTTAGCAATGGCTTGACCTAGTGAAGGTTTGTGGAAAATGGAGGTGAAGAGGTTCATGTAGTTGAGTTTGAGCAACCATTAAGACCATTCCTAGTTTTGGGAGTGGATAATGATTGAGAAGCAAGGAGGGAAGAGGCACATCAAAGAGTACTTGAAGGATTGAGAAGCAAGTATGTAATATCAGGAAGGAGAGGGGACAAAGAAGAAAAACAAGAAAAAACCATACTCTAGGAAAGAAGATTATAGGCTTAGAAAGAGTACATATGAAAGGGGTCATTCAAATCAATAAAAAATATTTAATAATAGCTATAGATGTATTAGGCTTTATCATATGGCCATTTTGTAATCATATCTTGATGTATGAGGGTGTTGAAGGAGGAAATCTATTTTTTGGTTTGTAGGTGGTTTGGAGAATAGGTTGACATGATAGATGAATGGGGTGTATGTTATGGACTATATTGTTATCTTATTGGTATGTAATTTCTATTTTCAAATTAATATAAACTATAACTTTTACCAATAAAAATAATAATTATAATTGATCCTAATAAAACAACTATTAACAATTATAAAATTATATAATATAAACAATAAAGTGAAAATATATATTTTTTAATAACTAAATGAATTTTTAAATTTTTTTTGATTAAATGTTATAAAATTATATTGTATATATTAAAATGATTAAAAAGAAAATTATGATTTTCAAAAATTATAATAAAAATTTGAATGATTTCAACAAAAGATACAAAATTATAACTATCAAAGATACATGATTTTTTTAATAGAAATATTTTGTGTGTAATGCTTGTAATGAAATAGTTTAATTATTTATTTAATTTAATTTAAATGGTGTGAATCAAATTCCTATATTTAGAAATCACTTTATTTACAAGAATATCAATAAAAAAAAGAAAAGTTATTTAAAATAGACATTTATTTTTGAAATATAAGGAAATCTTAAAAAGAACTTATAAAATCTATCATTTCTATAAATTTTCTCCTATAACACCAAAGTTTTTCATCCAATCATATTGTCGATAAATAATTTCTAATTTAAAAATATAAATCTCAACATTATAAAAATCAAGTTTAGTTTGAAAATAAAAATAATAATCACTTTCGATTGGTACAACAAATCAATTAATTAGACTTAAGTGAATGCAATAGTATTACGAATAAACTGTATTTTTTTAATTATATTTTTATTCACAAAAATAGACACTTCAATAATATCTATCATACCTTTTAAATATTTTTTCCTTAGTTCAATTACACTAAAAAATCTCAACAGCCTTCTCAAAACTCTCTTTTCAAACCTTTTCAAACCTTTACAACTGTGTAATGGAGCTCTAGGAATCTAAAGGAGAATATTACTCAGCTCTAACACTATATTGAATGGATATTAGATCAGAAAATAAAGCATCATCTTATTCAATTATTAATTATTGAACAAAGATTTTAAATAGAAACTACTATGTGTGCATACAATAGAGATGAAATCAAAATATTACTCAACTCTAACACTACATTGAATGAATATTAGATCAAAAAATAAAGCATCATTTTATTCAATTAGTAGTTATTGAACAAGAATTTTAAATAGAAACTACTATCTGTGCATACAACAGAGATGAAATCAAAATTATATTGTTTCTCATTAATTAAATCACCCAAAATCAGACTACATATGAACAAACTAATTGCCAATATAAACTAACTAGCGGTTGCACGGTTTGGTTTATTTTCGTGCAATGGGAAGCCGATAGGCGATCAAGCATGCAAGGTTAAGGGCATGGGTAGTGATTTAGTAACATACAATAAAAAGATTTTAAACTTTACGAAAACAAAATATACAATGACAATTAACATTAACAAATTTTTTTCCAAAAATGAACATAAATATCAATTGTCAATTGCAATTATTTTATATTTATTGACAAAATAACATTGATAAAAAAATGCACAACACTAAAAAGTACCATCCACAATTAGATGGTTTTTGAATAGGTATGCACTACAGTTGCACAACTCAAGGCATGGGGATTTTATGCAGGACTAACGAACAAGTTAGATACTTGTATTCTTTGTTGTTGTGCATCTATTTTTGGTTGCAGGGTTTAGGTGAAAATAAAATTACCTAAAACCTATCACAAGGATTGTGTTTGTATTCATATTCAATTTTGGCATGGGAAAAATTTGGAAAAAGTTCATTAAGTGATATAATTTAGGAAAAAAATTGTCATTTGATTCAAATAATATAAAGTTACAATAAAGGTTCCAACCTCTGCTCATGTAAGGAGGGAAAGCACTCAAAAGGTGAAACCTAAGCCCATTGTTGCTGCTAGTTCTTTGGGCCTTGCATATATAGTTAAGCTAGATCCTGCTCAACCAGTAGCTAAACCTTGAAGCATTGATGACTGTTATGTGGCATTGTTAGAGGATATGAAGGCCCTTGGTGCACTTGATGATGAAAATTGATACATTTCCTATTTAGATTATGTTTAACCACTCTCAAGTTCCTGTGATAAAACAATTGATTAGTACAAGAAGTGTACATATTATTGACCAATGCAGTACACTATATTTTGGGTGATTTGTAAGAGAAGTCTTCAAGATTATTGATGTTATTGACAACTTTTGATTTACTCAGCTAATCTTATCCAAAGATGTTATATAATTGCAGGGTGGCAGGGTTGCCTTGTTCTTCGTTATTGCTGCATTTATGTGGGAATTCTAACACATGTTGAGTACAATTTAATTTTAGTTCAATGCCACCATTCGTAGTTCTGCTAAGTTATTTGGGCCTCTTATATTTCATGATAGCAATTCTGGCATTCTCTGTGTTATAAACAACAACTACTCTTTCATGATAACAATTCTGACATTTATACTCAAGGTTTCACTCTATGTTGATTTTTTTACAATATGCTATTTGGGTTTTTTAACAGGTGTGCTTTGACAAAGAAAATGTCAAAGTCCTATAATAGTCCTTGATATTGCATTGGGAGAGTTTCTTTGTAGATGTCATTTAGCATATTGATGTGTAACATTATGCTTAAAATGTTTTAGAAACTCGTTATCTTATTTGGGAGATGTTCACTATGGGTAACGTGGATAAAAGATGTCAAGATATCTGCAAATGTCACACAATAAAATATTTGCCATTATATAATTCATAAATAACTATATATTCTCCATTTAATTATGTATTAAAATTTAAATTATATTTTTTCTATACTTTATAGTACAATTAACTTTGTATACTTATAATTCAAAATTCAAAAGTGCATAAAGTTTATTATAATGTAACCTTTATATACTTTAAAGTTTATTCACTTTTGAATTATAATAAACTTTGTTTCACTTTGAAGTGAAAGCTTATTCATTTATTAAATTTATTCACTTTTAAATTATAATAAATTTTATTCACTTATAAGTGAAAATTTATAAGTGTATTAAATTTATCCACTATTGAATAAACTTATAAGTGAAATTTATAAGTGTATAAAATTTATCCACTTTTGAATAAACTTATAAGTGAAACTTTATTCACTTTTGAATTATAAGTAATAGTTTTTCACTTTGGAATTATAATATAAAGTATATAAAAGCTATATTATAATAAACTTTATACACTTTTGAATTACAAGTGTATAAATTAAAAGTGCATAAATTTTATTATTTATATCTATATTATTTATAAAGCTTATAAACATACCTAATAATAAATTTTATAAAGTTTTATAACTTTATATATTAAATATGAAACTTTAAATTATAATATTTAAATTTTATTATGAAGTTAAACTTTAAAGTATATTAAAGTTTAATATAGTTTAATAAATTTTACATTTTAAATTAACATCATGTTTAATATTTTATATTTAACTCTACTTTTTAAATTAAAATTAAATATATATTTAATATTAAAATAAATGACAATAAAAGGACAACCAAAATATTAATAATTTAAATTTAAAAATAATATTCAATATTTCAACATAAATATTAAATATAAAGATATATTGAAAAATAAAAAAATATAATATGAATATTGTACGTTTATATAAATATATATTAAAAATTAAAAAATAATAATTTTTTTTATTAAACTATTTAAATTTTTTTTTTAAGTAAAATATAAATAAAATATATAAAATTTAAGATATATTAAAAAAAATAAAATTATAATATAAATAGAATACATTAAATAATAAAAATAAGTATAAATAAAATACAATTAAAAAATATATATTTAAAAAATAATATAGAAAAAATATATTCAAATTTTTAAAAAATAATATAGAAAAATATATTCAAATTTTTTAAAAATATAATTAAAAATTCATTAAATGCGGCGAGAGAGAGGGGTGGGGTGTGGGCCCAAACTAGACTCCATACTTTCAGCAGGCGGTAGTACCGGATCTAAGGTCATTCACAATTATAAGCCCTCCGATGATATTATCGCTGGTGGGGCCAGCAAGTTTTGAACAGTTTTACTTTAGCAGCGTGAGACATGACGTAACTTGGCTTTCCTTTTCGACGCCACCGGAAAACGTGAAAATGATCCCCCGGAAATAGCAATAACTGACATACTAACACTTTTCCGGCTTAAAAACCCCATACAAAGAGCCTATCGGCTCAAAAATACTAGCAAACATGGTTAACAAATAATTCTAAATAAATAATAGAGATTTATGAAAACTAATTATTGATGTAAACTAAAAATATGAACAGACATTGTTAACAAATAATTCTAAATAAAGAAGAAAGACTTGCATTGAATGCAAGAAAAAATATTAAGAAGGTTGGGAGTCTAGCTAGATTGGTGAGAGCTTCTAGTGATGAAGGACGAGGTCACAAGATTTAATGTCCCCCAACCCACATGATATCGAAAGAATGAAACTTGGTATCACTACAGTTTATAAAAAAAATGATAACCCCATTTGTCCAATCTTAAAAAAAAAACATAGAAAACAAAAAAACATTAAGAAAAAACCAACGTGCAACAAATGACTACAGATACAATGCATCGAATAAAACCAAGAATTCTCAAAGAATACAAGATATGGTGTTGAATGGTAGCTTTATCA
Organism: Cryptomeria japonica; assembly: GCF_030272615.1. Classification (NCBI taxonomy): domain Eukaryota; kingdom Viridiplantae; phylum Streptophyta; class Pinopsida; order Cupressales; family Cupressaceae; genus Cryptomeria; species Cryptomeria japonica. Next base: position 510,952,130 of record NC_081415.1, on the reverse strand, counting down.
TTGACGTATATGATACAGAGCAGTTTTTATATTTGAATATATACTGACAGCAAACTATGAGAGATGAAGAAATTTTCTGTTTTGTTTTGTTTGAATGAATTGCCTGCTCAAAAGAAACATTCTGTTGTGTTTGTACATTTTCATCTTGGGGAGGCATGTACGGCATTCTCGTGGTATATGTAAACACTTCTTGGGCCATAGATTCTTGTTGACCACCGTGGGGAACATTTGATATGTTGGGTTGAATAGTGCTAGCTAAAGTTCTTGTCGTCATTTGCGATAGTGGTAGATTCTGTGGATTCATCTGGGGTATTGTTAATTTAAATAAGAGGGGCAAAGCTTCACGTTTATGCGGATTGTATAATGATTTGGATTAGTCATAGGGTTTTCAGAACAATAGCATTTAAAATAATTACTTTGAGAAAGACAAACAAAAATATTATTTTTTTCATTGTGAGAATAAATTGTATGACTAAAAACAAATAAAATAATTTGAGGCATTCAAAATATATGTTAAGAAATATTCGAAGCGCATGAGAATAAGACAATTTTTTTTTATAGTTATGTATTTAGAAATAGTCAATAAAAAACATTCAAATATACTGAAATTGAAGGGTTTACTCGAATTTGTTGTTGCTATGGTTGTAACATTAAAAACTCTACCTTTTTAGAACCTGACATGACTATTTAATTAGTGCTTAACATTATTTGTTATAAATAGCTTCCAGTTTTATGATCTTCCAAATAAATTTTATATTTTCGTTGGATTTTTGTTTAATACATTTAGTTTTTCTTTGAGATTATTTGATCTAATAGTTATTATCTTAATAATTTATTTTGATAATAATTGAATTGATTTAAGAATGAAGAGTTATATAAATAAAAGTAGACATCATATGTTTAAATTTTAAAGAAATTGGAATTGAAAGTCTCATTTAGATAATATATAAGGTAAACAAAAGATTTAGTAGCAGACATTTCTATATTTAATTCCATTGTTACTTGCTTATCCTGAAACCAAACATGCAACCTAAGTGGTTACTGCATAGGAAAACTTAAGAAGGATTGACATTGATTATCTTTAAGGCTCCTTAAATTAGTAAATTGCAATTCAAGGCTACTCGAAGCATATCAAGTCATAATGAATTTTGATTTAGCTAAAATCTCAAAAAAGAGAAGTTGATGAAAGATGAATGAAAGGAAAATAAGAGAAAGAGAGTCTTAGTGTTCTTGATAGAATTAGACTGAAATAAATTGAAATATCAATACTACAGAGCTATGCAAAGGAGCCACAAGGAAATGGTATTGATTTAAGCTACATAGATTTTTTTGAGCCATGATACTTACACATGGTGATAGAAAAATAGAATGCATTTTCGAAACAAATTTTGTCCAATGCATATGAAACGAGATACATTTGATTGAAAATGTTTTCAATAGAATACTACAATATGATTTTAATTGATTTTAACTATTTGTTGCTTAATTTTTAGAAGTAGAAATATTTTTAATAGTTAAAATCTAACAATTAAATTTCAATCATAAATTAAAAGAACATTAAAATTATGTGATCACTGATTAATCATTAATATACCACACAATTATTCTTTTAAAATAAAATATAACAACAAAATATCTATAATTTAATATTATGTAACTTTAGAAATTTTTAAAAATTCACGAGAATACTGAAATTATTGCATGGGATCTTGCTCTTATAGTGACCATAGATTATTAATTGCTACATTTGAATAACTTTATATGTGTTTTTTTATGGATGGTTACTAAAATGATCAAAATTCAAGGACAACAATAGGAAAAGACCTAATTTTTTTATGGGTCACCGTAAAGGGGTAAAGGTAGGATATAAATGATCACACTAGGAAAAAGATAACGTGTTCATGAAATTGGGAGCTTCACCACTAAATATGTTGAAATATGTGAAATTGAAACCAACAAATTTTACAGGAGAACTAAAAGGGGACTATGAGAATTATAAAAATTGGGTTGCTTTGGTATACGTTCTATGATTATAAAATAAGATGAGATCAAACAGTACTGGCTTTTAAATTATGCAGTCTATATAGATCTGTTCTTTCTTAATAATTAAACATGTTTTAATAGTTGTTAATAATATTTATTCATTTAATGTCATAATTAAATAAAATGTGACATCATATTTGATGATGTGACCATGAAATCTTAGTTATAAGCAAGAGACTTACCAACTCACATAAAATTTTGAGAATCACAAAGTTTGATATTGAACTACTGAATGTCTCCCTAATAATTTATCACCAATTTTATTTTGTTAATATGAAATTTGTCCTAATTCAGAATAAGACTAGTTGTTCAAAATTTATTTAAAATACAATATCTTTTTAACTTAAAAAAAAAAACTTAAATATAAATAATCCTTTTTAATTATTTAACTCTTTAATGGAACAACATTATCTCGAAACTCTATAATAAATAAGAAAGTATAGAACATAAGTTTTAAACCATAGAAGAATTTTTTATTTAACTCCATTTTACACTGACCACTCGAAAGAATTATGTTTAAGTGTGTGGTGTTCTCAAAATTAATGATCTCCAAATCCCAATTTTTTTGTATGGTATCAAATCCCAACTTTCCACTAGGTAAAGAAAAAAACTATATTAAAAATTAACTGCCCATAGGAAACTTGGTGGTGTAAATGAATATATAGCATTCATAAATTTAAACTGAAATTCTAAGTTGTGATATTAAAGTTGTTGGATGCAATAATTCTTTTGGCTGGAATGGATTGCATAGACTCAATGACGACATTTTTTAGAACTTTGAAGATAGGTATATAGTCCTTGACCTTTGTAAAAATATTCTTTGCTTTAACATCCACTGGTTTGATTCTTGTAAAATATTAAAAATTTCTGTTTTAAAAGGGCCAACAGTTGTCGATATCGATAAATGAGTCTGAGAGTGTGATTGAAAATCCCAATGCAAATTTATGTTTTGACTTAGTTTCTTCAATTAGAATTTTTTGGATAAAAACAACTCCAACCCAAGGTTAATAAGAAACATATGAGGTTAAACACTTTCTTGCATTCCATTGTGGCCCATGGTTCGTCAAGAGTCAATTTGAGAGGCAAAGGAGTTTCGATAAAATTTGGTACTTGGGGCACATTTTTTTGGTCGCAAACAAGTTTATGAGGCATATCTAAGTGGGAGAATTGGTTGTCTAAGGGGGAGAATTGGTTGTCACAGTGGGTCCTAGCATTGTCATTATAGGTCCTAGGATCATCATCATAGATTTGGAATTTTCTCTGTCTATTGTGGTTGTAAAGGAATTTTCAAAGTCACCTAATAGAGATATATTCAAGAGCTGATGCCAATTGTTTTTAAGATTAAAATATCACATTGGATTTTTGAAGATTTATTTTTTTAAAGTTTTAGTGATCCTAGTATCATTTATAGCTTTGTTAATCTAATTCTAAGAAATGTTGGTTAAGGACATATGAATTTCTAGTGAAGAATCTAAGTTGGATGAGGTGTCTAAGTTGGGTCCAACATAACTGAAGTATGGGTATATAACTGGTTCCATTTCTAAAAACCATTCCTTGTTGAATATAGCCTTGGGTTGATGGTCCTATATAAATATTTTGTGGTTAATTTATTGACAACATTGGTGGGTTGTTTACATCTCCTAGTCTCATTGATTAAGGATAAGGACCTAACCCTAATTGTGTCGTGTCATGTTGAAGTTGTGGGTTTGTAACTGGACCTATTTTAAGATTTGGATTTGGATGCATGACACTAATTTTTTGCATCAAATTTGATTGATTTCATCCCAATGGTGTCTCTTTCATTGATTCTTGTTGTTTCCTTGAAGCTTGAGATCCTGTTTCAACCATATGCAATTTGGACTATACTAATTTTTTTGTTGCACTTTATTTTGGATACAATGCAATATGATGAATAAACCTATATATTTGGAAATTTTTGAGATTTTGGAGAATGGCCACATGAAAACTAAAGATGACAAATCACCTAATTGTTTTGGAGTTTATCAAAAATGAATTGATGAATGCAATCTAAGAAATACTCTGCACCTATGTTTTTTGATTTTTTTTTTAGATTTCAGAAAATGGACAGATGAAAACAAAAGATAATAATGCACCTAATTGTTTTGGATATTATGGAAGATGAATGGAAAAATCCAATCTAAGAAAGACTATGTACCTATGTTCTTGGAATTTTTTGACATTTTGGAAAAATCTTAAGATTACAAGTCTACAGGTATAAACATGGAAATTGATATGAAGTCACAATCTTGATAGGACAAGAGGATAAACTAACAATGTAGGAAAAAGTCTCTCTCGTCACTTCATTAATGATTTTGGGTCTTGAATTGATAGTAATAGATAGTGGATAAAAACCTTGAAGAGATAGTAAATTCTTGATAATGATATAGGGCTTGATCTAAGACTTGAAGTTATTGAATTTTTTTTAGGAAACTATTGATTTTAGATGATCTTAGATGTCTGAAAATGAGATTTAATATTGTAAAGATATTAAATTATTCTAATTAGATGTGTTCTAAATGAACTATCAAATGGACTAATGCTATATTTTGTTGTGTTTTTTATTTATTTTGAGGATCAAAATAAGATGAATGATTTTATGTACTAATTTGGATATAATGCAAATTAAAATAATGAGTGATCTTAGGACCTAAGAGAAATATAAGACTATGCAAAGATAATATAAGGTGATAACGAGGATAATGCAAAGGTGAAATCTAGGAGGAAGGAAATATTCTGAAGTTCATCTTAAGATAATTTGATCTAAATGAATCTAGCACTTAGGACATATAACAATTACACAATTTTTTTTCTAGAAAATGATTTTAAGCATGAAGACAAGAATTAAGACTTAGAATATGGACGATTATGCAAGGTATTATGAAATGATTTTTGTATGAACCTAAGATTTACAAACTTAGGATATGGATAAATATGCAAGCTATTATGAAATAATATGAGGATAAACCTAAGACTTTAAATAAACTTAGGATATGTATGATATGCAAGGTATCATGAAATGATTATGAGGATAAACCTAAGACTTATAAAATTAGGATATGGACAAATATGAAAGATATTATGAAATGATTATGGTAAATGGAAAATGAAAATAAATTAAGATGACGATGCAAGGATAAAGTACGGCCTATGTATCCTTAAAATAGTCTATATTTTTGATGTGATATAGTGGTGCTTGATGTTTTTTGATGTTTCAAAGCTTGAGGTCTTTGGACAAGTTTTCACTGTTCGAAATGTTTGAAGTTTCTGACAAGTTTTGATTGTTCTAAAATGATAATATTTATCATCAATCACATAAGACATAGTAGATAGAAATGGCTCTTCCACTTAACTCTTATTTAGAGTTATGAGTGAGAGGGGCCTAGATTAGCCTAGATTTTTATAGTAATGGTTTGAACGAATAAAGCACTTAGAAGCATGTGCTACCGAGGCTGGATAATGGATACTATTTAACTAAGGCCCCCACAACATAGAAATACACAAACAAAGTTGATATGTAGAGATTTGGTGACACTAGCTTTGCCACCACAACATGGGCACACCGGATCTCATTCCCTAAAGATTTTAACAATTTATTGTATCATCCTAAATTGTATTCCCTTACAATTTAGACAATATTTAGGGCCCTCACCTTAGTGTTCACATCCCAATGCTTGACTAGGATCCAATCATGCTTGCATCGTACAAATATGAACTTAATTTCAAATTACACATCACATGGCCCCCTTATCCTAGCCCCAAAATAGGGGAGGACTAGGGTGTGGTGCTTGGGTCCTCGCACCATGGTCCTCCCTATTTGGAAACCCATTGACACATTTAAAATTTGAGTAGGATACCTTGCTCAAAGTTGGTCTATGTTGAAAAATTAATATGTTTTTTGGTGAGCAAGTATATAGGGAGGATTTCCCCTCTCATTTCAATACAATAGGAGAATCATAAGGTGCCCTATCAATCCCTATTCAAGCATTTAGGATTTGAATAATTCACCATCAAGAATTTCTAGAGGTCTTCAAGGCTACATTTTCTTCATCTATCAATTGTGGAGCACCATTACATTATTTATATACAAGTATGTGTGTGATTAGGGTTTTGTCATGTTCATTGCATTTCATGCACTGTATGTGATTACATTAAAAAATAATCATTATTAGTCATTTTGGATATGAGGTATATCCTTCCATATTTTTCTTTCAGTATTTCCAATATTTCGTTCATGGTTGATTCTAAACTAGGGTTTGACAGTAACAAATTAATCCCCATTCGATGTGTGAAAAGTTTGAAGGACCATGGCGACAGGCGCCATGGTCCCAACATTTTAGGAGCTCTTTCAGGGATCAAGTCCAAATCTGCTTATAGGTTTTAGATATACACGTGTCCCTTAATCCAATGATTTTAGCTTGGTGTTCTTTATGTTTTTGTTCTCATTTCTAGTACTTTTACCCTAATTTTAGAAAATTAAATAATTCAATTCAACTCAAGGGAAAGAAGAGGCACAACTAAGACCCCTTGGAATTAGATCATAATCTAGATCTATTTGGTTTAGATCTATCTAATTCCTATCTTTCCCTAATGTAATGGTCCTTAAGCAAAATTAGTGGTTTTACTACTCGTAATGGTGGAAACCCTAATTTTCACCATTACATTTTTGGTGAACCCAACTCATTACACCTTAATTTTTTATTTATGTTCTCAAATTGGAGATTTTTTCAATTTCAAATTTAAATTTACATTTACAAATTTGATTTCTAATTGAATTTAAAAATTTAAGTTTAATTTCACAAAAAACCCCAATTTTCAAATTTAAAATTGAGCTTTTTAGTTGTCTAATTTGGATTTGTGATATTATACTTGAAGAAACCAAGATCAAAGAGACCAATAGATAGAAAAATGACAAGAGAGATAAAATATGACAAAAATAAACTATATTCTTATAAAGATGCAAAAGAGATTAATTGGATCATCAAGATTGTTACATACAACATGTAGATGAGCCTTCTTATAAAGGCAAGGCCAAGAGAAAAGAGAGAACACAATGATGACATGTGGCTCAATGAGATGCAAGGGTAGGTATAGGTAGGTAGGAGAAATGGTAAAATATTCCACATGAGGTGGATCGCCCACCGAAGGTGGAATTATCATCCCACAATAAGTGGATATGATAATGTAATAACAAGATCACACCATAAAAGGTGGAAATTCTCCTACATAAACACTCCCAATGTATGCACATCTCCCTAAGTGTCTCATATGACAACTACAATGTTGTACATGTACCTAAGTAAACTTCAGTAAAGTGCAATTATACCCAAGATGAATAAATAATTACACCAACACGCCCCCTTAAGTGCAACTTAGGGGAATGCATTTAAGTCTACAATGCAACTAAGCAATTCAAGATGGGTCCTGACTATAACGCCATGTTAGATAGCCATTTACAAATGTAAATGCAATCTCCCATAAAGTGGGGAAAGAGAGAAAAACCCAGTGGGATAAAACCCTCCCCCAAAAGAGAGATGAAAACTATACAAAGAACTCTCAAAGAAGTATGTGAAGGACAAAACCCCATGTGAGGAAAAAGTCCCCCCCCCACTTATATGAGAGAAGAAGAGAAGCTAGGCATCCCCCCCTCAATGTAGAATCTACACCAATGGTAGAAGCTCAAAACTGAATGAAGAAACCGCTCCATAAAAATCAAACAATATTGCTCCCCTTGGAAAGAAACAAAACCAAAGGTGTATCCATGAAGTCTCCCCAATCACGAAGGGACGATGAAGGAAAAAAAATCATGATGAATGAGGTCTCTGAAATCATCTCAAGTGTTCCCATGTCGATGGTGAAAGATACCCCCTCCAAAGGTGGTGTACTGATCCACACTGCTGAAAAAGGCTCTCCAAGATCTAGCGGAGAAGAATGTAGAACAAGCTCCAAAGACTCACATGTCTCCTCTAAGGATAAAGAGACCTCCAACTGCCAAACATAAGAATCCACAATCATGTCAACATCAAAAGAATGATCATGTAGAAAATGAATAGGAGGGTCAGAGTGTTCCCTCACAACAATCAAAGAAGAATCATCTTCATCAAAGAGAAGATGAATATCATCAATGATGTCTCCCAAATTTGCAATGAAGGACTCCACAAACAAACCTACAATGTCTATCAAGTAGTCATCCCATTGAAGTGAAATTGGAAGACAAGGAATATCCTACTGCACTGAATCACAAGAAGGAAAAATTGTCGCAACATCTGCATCATCAGGTACAACAAGTTGTATGATATCAATAGAAGGAGATGTAATGCAAGGCTCAAGAATGGGGTCACTTGTGAGAATCCCCAAGTTCAAGTACCCAAAGTTATCCTCAAAATCTGAACCATCACAAGAAGTGTTATCATAATATGTAAAATCATCCTCATTAATAGGAACAAAATCTGAAAAGGATTATAACCGAGATGCATGATAAACCACCCCAGTCGTAATGATAGCTCTAATCTCGAAGTCTCTAATGATAACTGACTCAGGTGTGAACTCCACAATTTTCTTTGTTGCCCCATGTGTGATTTGATAGATGGAAAGAAGATTGTTTGTCAAATGGGGTACACAAAACACATCATTGAAAGAGTTATCCCTAATCACAATAGTTCCTTTCCCAATCACATCCATGTATGTATTATTGCCCATCAAAATCTGTGGCATGGTGCAAGGTTCAAATGAAGAAAACATAGACTGTGAAGATGCCATATGAGAAGAAGTCCCTGAATCATGACTTGTAGTAGCACAAAGAGCTTGTCTTTTTCTTTTCCCAAAAGAGTGAGTTTTCCCACTTGTTTTTGCCTTAAATTCTTCCCCTTTTAAAAGTGGAAAGTGATGAATCCTCGTTCTTGTAGGCATTAGGCAAATCAATGTTGTTCTTTTTGAGGATATGGAGGAGCTCATCAATCTTCTTAGAATGGCAACGATGCTCCTCATGACCAACTTGTTTACAATAGGCACAAGTTGGTCTCTCCTTCTTTGGTGAATTGTCCTTCTTGGAAGAGGATGAATCCCCTTGTTGTGGAGAAGGTGGTGTTTTGTCCTAAGGCTTTGATTGCCTTTTCTTCTTGTTTGAGTTGTCCTTTTTTTATTTCCTTTGTTCCCTTGAGCTGCCACATATGCTTGAGACTTAGAAGTCTTAAGAATGCCCACCATTATCATCTTAGTTTGTTCCATCATCAATATGTCGGTGAAAGCATAAAATGTAGGCATTGTTCAGCTTGAACCCATTGTCATCATATGGGTTTGGAAACTAGAAACAAATGTTGCATATTCTTGTGGAAGCTTGCCCATCAAATTAAAGATCAATTGAGTATCCTTCTTATCAATGCCACAATCCTTGAGTTGTTCCCTCAACTCTTTTTCCTTAGTGAAATAATCTTGTATTGTATCAAAGTTCTCAGGATCTAACATGGTGAGATCACTATCAATTTGATATCCCCTAGTCTCATCAACTTGACCATACAAGTATTGAAACTTTTGCCAAGCATCCTTAATTAAAGTACATTTCTCAATATGAAAGATGAGATCCTTTGATACATACTTTCTTAAGGTACCAATTTTCATGATTTTATTAGTGAGCCAACCCAAGTGACATTTGAGATCATCCTTAGGATCAATCAATATAATGAGTTAATTATTTTTTCCATTAGTTTACACCATGCATCAATTTTCCAAGTAGCATAATGGGTATGTGCAAGCTAATGAGTCACAAATTCGCGGAAGTCTGTGCGTTGGAAAACGTGCTCCACAAAACGGGCCCCCATTTTTAAAAAACGGGGGCCCGTTAATGGTTCGGCCTCCCGAGCCGAAAGGTCACGGGGTGCCAAAGCCAAATAAAACGGGCCCCCATTTACAAACAAAACGGGGGCCCGTTTTTAAAAAACGGGGGCCCATTTTCAAATTCTATTTTTACCGTTTTTTTGGACAATTTTTCATTTTCACCGTTACAGTGAGTTGACAAGAAGAGATAAAAAACGGGCCCCCATGCTGTGGTTTCCACTTCAAGCCTCCACCACTATCCCAGGTACACATTCAGTCATCTATTTTCACATTTCATAATTTTCTTGTATATATATATATTTTTTTGTGTGTATTATTTAGTTTTTTTTAATAGTAGCATATAAATAAATTATTTTTTATATTTGTAAATTCTTGATTTTGATCTAAAATATTTTTGAACAGTTAACCCTAAACCGTAATCAACAAATTTAGAAACCAAAACCAAACCTAGATAATTAACAAAATGAAATCGACACAAACAAAAAACCGAAAAATGAAATGGAAACAAAAAAAAAAACGTTCGAAAATGAAATTGAAATAAAACCGAACATATGTACCTAAATTGTTCTTAATCCTCATTAGGCAATACAAAAGTTACCACTAAATTAGTATAACCTTAAAAGTAATTAACATTACTCTTCAAATTTTAGATATGAAAGTTTAGGCTTAGGTTTATGCCATGTCATGGCATAAAGGTCCTATTATGGTCCTATTATGTCATGTGATGGTATAAAAGGATCAATTATGGACACAATTTTAGAGCAAAGCTAGATAAGTTACTAAAATTGGAGTTTGGTTTACATAGGTTCATAAAGGAAGCTAATATGCCAAATATATATTTCATTAATACAAAATAAAAAATATTCTTGATTTATAATGTTGATTGATAATGATTTTTCTAAATGGGGTGCTAATTATATATACATCCGAAAGATTTGAAAAATATAATTCCCAAGAAGTATTTTGAATATCTGTAGAAGTATATTGGTATATCTAGAATGTAATTTATATTATAAAAGATTTAATATATGATTTGAAGTTGGTAGATATTTTGAGGAAGATTTATTAGATTATGTTATGATTAAGCTAATATTAGAAGAATGGTTTTAACAACATCTTTTGGTTTTAAAAGGTGCACAAGGTTTGAAGTTGAAATCATATTCGATTGTATATAATATTAAATTGTTAAGGAGCTATTTTTTTAAAAAATAGTTAGTTTAAGATATTAGTTGAAGCTATTTGAGAACGTGAGATAGTCCTAATGAACACACGAATTAAATTAATGAACCTAGGACAATCACAATGAACATATGATAGTCCCAATGAGCCTCAAATGATCCTAATGAATGTAGGACAGTCTTAATGAACCTAAGAAAGTCCTAATGAGCCTAAGAAAGCCATAATGAACTTGGGACAATCCTAATGAACCTAGGATAGTCCTAATGAACCTATGATAGTGTAAACAAGCCTAGGATAGTGTAAGAAAAAATCACTACAAAAAAGACCTCAAATGCGTTAAATGAATTTCCCAATAACGCACTCGTGTTTATCTTTTTTTGGTCATTTGGCTACCTTTTTTTACAACATCTTGGTGTATACGCCCCTAAGAAGACCTTTTCCTCAAAAATTTCTTGGATCATGAACTCCTCATGTGCACCAAACATAAGTTGCCACTTGGAAGCTTCTAATGCACACAATCCTTTCAATCAATATACTCCATTGATCTCTCAAAACAATCTTAGTATTTAATCCTCTATCCTTCATGACTATAAATAAATCATTATATGAGCTATTTTCAAGAACTCTTGTAATGCAATGTTATGTTGCCAATTTAAGCACCTTACATCCTATTTTTTATGCTTGCTTGCATACACATATATTGCTAGAATTTAGCAATTCTTTATAGCTTCTATTTTAGTTTATTTATGAAAGAGTATAAATGAAGCTATATTTAAAGTCAAAATTGTAAGATCCCCTCAATCATTGAGGTAGAATTCAAAATTGATTTCACCTCTAATTATATGAAAAATTTAATTTGTCTATACATATCAAAATCTTTCAAAATTTTGCATATTAAACAATAAAATATTGTGATGAACAAGTGCTTGCAAGTATGATAGTGGACCCCTTTGTGCGTGACCGCATTCCTAAAGCTTTCAATTATTAAAATAAAAAGCATTACGATGTGATGATTTGAAGGAGATGTATCCGTTAAAGAAATATTATGGATGTGTATTAATGAGGATCATATAGTATGTTAGGAATTTTATTTGGAATGTTAGTCAAAATAATATTCTAGTTGATAATTATAAATGTATGTGTAAAATATTGTTGAAATTGATTATTTTAAAAGTAAATATTGCAAGGTTAATTTTGTTTTTAATTGTTGGCATGTTGTGTTGATTTTTATGTAAGAGTTTCATTTCTTATTCAACTTTGTAAGAGAATTTGTGTATGGATTGATATCTTAAATTTTATAGAAAGATTATATATGAAAACAAATGATTCTTCTTTGACATAGAGTTGTATATAATTCATGTATATCTTTATATATGCAGGAGTTCTTTGCTATCATGGATGTCTTTGACATAGATGAACTATTAGGTGAAAATCCCCCACCACAACCCCCTCCTCCTCCTCCACCTCCACCACCACCACCACCACCACAACCCCCTAGATTGGATGAAATTCGTTTAAGAGAACAAATTAATGAAAACCTACAAGTGATTGAACAAAACATTGCTGCTATCCAAAATGAGAAAGTCACGCCACCCCATCTTGTAGAGTTTGCAAAATCAATGCAAACTGTTGTCGAGTCAGTTAGATCTGTTGATTCTCAATTAGATCAATTTCATAGACGATGACAAGAGTTGCATGATTTTTATGCCGATGGTTTAACTTATAGACAAATCACTGATTTGAAAATAACCAAAGCTCATTTATGTCCATATTTTACCAATCCAAAAACAAGAGAACCAATGCAACCTAACCAGAAAAGAATTTCAATTAGGTGGTGTGTGCATCCAGAAATGGCTAGATACTTTTGGGATAGATGGTGGATGGTTTTTGATTATCCACCACATCGTAATTATGAGGTCCCTTTTTATTTTTTGAAGAAATTATACTGTGAGTTTGTAATGAACCAAAAACCAAATTATTTTGATATTAAGTCATTCTAGGGTGTTGGTCGTGGAATGCCACAGCATAGATTAGGGGCACGGAGTAATAATCCCCTACCGGATCCACCCATAGTTCCACTTGTTGCTCCATCGATTCCTGCAGATGTCCAAAATACATCATTCATTTCGACATTAGATGCTTTGACTTCCCTCACAGGTAACTTGAGTGAGCAAGCTGCTCACATGGCATCTGCTCCTCGATGGATGCCACATATGTGTTTGAGTTGTCATGAGACGTGGGTAGGTCCTACTAGTGCTGCAGGATCTACTTCAGTTCCAGATGAGCATGATGCAGCAGATGATAGTATGATGACATCTTATATGGATTTTCTTTGCTCGGATGTTCATCTTGACCAGGTATAGATGTATATACATGTACATGTCAATCTTTTTATGTACTTCATTAAATATAGGTATAAACTAAGTGCATCTCTTTTTTTATACAATCTAATACTTCATTAAATAAATTTTGTTTATGTAGATAAGGACTACGCCTAATATTAGAGTCAATGTTGCATCTACTGGAACACAACTCGGCACACCTTATGGGGTATAGTATAAATTTCTATCTAGACATTGTACTAGATCTTTTTAAGTTAATATGTTATCATCGTATACTATATAAATTTTCTTGTTGATACATTGAATGCTTCTTTCTCCAGGATTCAGGTCATGAGGGACCCTCTACATCACATCGAGAAGAGGGTCTGACTATTGTGACACCAACTATGGTATGTATCTTATAATTCTTAAATTAAATATGAACTCTTACAATATTGTAACTTAACTTGAAATTATTTAGTACACATATATATGTTCACTAAATATGATTTCATTAAATGCATGTATGCAGGTGGACACTACCATTAGGATAGGTTATCCTCATAATTTTGATCAGAGCCAGTTTGAACGCACATCGACATCCTTTGAGGTATTAATATGTAATACTTAATTTGATCTTATTTTGACTCTTAATTTAAGATTTAATTGGACACTTTGAATTTGACCTTGTACAGGAGTTAGCTAGCACTACATTTGGTGTTGATACTGCACAAGATACTGCTAGAGGGTCTGATGAGCATATGGTAAGTTTGTAACTTAAATTATGAATTCTACTATATTTGATAAATGATTCTTTTAATAGTTAATTTCAAGTAATATTTTAATATTATTTTTTTATTGTACAACATGAGACAGGTGGATCTGGACCACGTCCCGAGGACAAGAGAGATAATGCTACAGGATCTGATGAGCATATGGTAAGTTTGTAACTTAATTTACAGATTCTACTATATTTGATAAATGATTATTTTAAAAGTTAATTTCAAGTAATATTTTAATATTATTTTTTTATTGTATAGCATGAGACAGGTGGATCTGGACCATGTCCTGGGGACAAGAGAGATACTGCTAGAGGATCTGATGAGCATATGGTAAGTTTGTAACTTAATTTACGAATTCTACTATATTTGATAAATGATTCTTTTAATAGTTAATTTCAAGTAATATTTTAATATTATTTTTTTATTGTACAGCATGAGACAGGTGGATCTGGACCACGTCCCGGGGACAAGAGACCATGAGATGTTATTGATGATAGCACTTAGATTTTACTGTTTATTTGGCTTTGATATGTACTTTTTTATGGACTTTACACATTTGTTTACACGTGCACATACTTTATATATATGGATAGTTGCATAATAGGATTAGATCATATATATTTTGTGCATACTTTATATTTTTTGTGCACATTAGATATTATGTGGAGTGAACATCATGTTACCATCTAGACATATATATGGATTAGATGTTATATGGATTATGTGGACTTGAAATTTTACTGTTTATTTGGCTCTGATATGTACTATTTTACAGGCTTTACATATTTGTTTACACGTGCACACACATACTTTATATATATGGATAGTTTCATAATAGGATTAGATCATATATATTATACATGCATACTTTATGTGTATTGTGCCCATTAGATATTATGTGGACTTGAAATTATGTGCACATAAGATCATATATATTGACTTGAAATTATGTGGACTTGAAATTTTGTGCATACTTTATATATTATGTGGACTTGAAATTTTATTTATGGAAGTTGTGCTTAAACAACTTTATAGGCATTATGTGGACTTGTAATTTTATTTTTGGAATTTCATTTAAATAGTTCTTGTGATTAGATAAACTAAATGTGCATACATCATGAACTAAGTATCGAAACATATCTTATAATTATAACATATATTCTAAATTAAAAAGTATCATTTAACAAATATAATGAATAGAACTTGATTAAAACATAATTATCTCATTCATAAATTTGACCAATAGTCTCTCATTTATGTATATTGTGCACAAAATGTAATCAAGAAGACATATCTAAAATAAAATAAACAGTCTATTTAAATAACTTTGTTTTCATTGATGCCTTCTACTTGTGGTAGACCTGAAACAAAATTTTACTAGATTCATTCCGTTATACCATCTGCATCCTCTCTCTTTTGCAAAGCATCTATAATTGTCTCGTGCTCTTCCATAGAGAGAGTCCATAATTGTTTATTAGCAGGCCTGCCACGATATCTATCCAATTTTATATTAGTTGCCACTACCAAATGTGAGTAATGTATAATCTTCTTCTCTAATTCATAATCTTCAAATGCGGGCAATCCATTCTTTCTTGTTCGATATTTGCGTAGCCAAGTGCCAACAACAACCATAGATCCTGTTGGATAGTCATAACCATCATCATCTACTCGAGGAGTAGTTAGCTTATGTTTTGGCTCTACACATCGAGCCAACCAATACTTTGTCCCCTCTTCATTGTCCTCTGGTGCAACAACAGCATAGACATGTCCTGTGCACAAAACAATTTTATTTTAATATTTAATGAGAAATAAAAACAAAAATATACACTGTAAGATTTTATAAATTTATGTACTATTTAATAAATCAAAACAAATTTTAAAAATAATTTTACCTTGTTGTATAAGATATGAAATGCGATCATAGTCATTTGATGCAAACATTTGATCCATATCTTCATCAGTTCTTTCATGCGGATCATTTGCATCTATGGGTGTCAATGATCTTTGTTGCCATTCTTCAACCCATTCTTTATTCTCACAAAATTCCCAATCTCCGGAAACACAAAACTGACAAAAGCAAGCAAGTTGCCTTGTGAATATAGTCCATGTGTTTGAATTAGAACTCTTAAACGAATGCCATTTAGCTGATCCAATGATGGTATTACAATCATGCCGAATAGGAATACTATCTTCCTCTATCAACCAGAAGAAACGTCGAATTACAGAGTTTTTAGTTGATCCTTTTGACAACTTTGAATTGCACCAATCTACAACTGCACGAGCATCTCTGAATTTCATTGCATCCTCGAATTTCAATTGTTCTCTAGCAAGAGCTCTTTTTATACAGGCACCGGCTCCATCGTGTTCCCCCTTACCATGTCCCGCTTCAAAAAAACTCCATAAATGTTGGACATTGGTTATCTTGTGAACTTTGCATAGCCAATAAAACATTCTTGCGTTTTTGAATTGTCCAGTGCAGTTATCTGACCATATCATATGCTGTTTCATGTCAATTTCTCTTTCCTTAAGATTATCATAAAATACCTCGAAGCAATGTTGGACAAACTCTGAAGAGTGTAATCGATTATCACTAACATAGAAATGATACTCCCTCAAAATTTTTCTATTATCTTCTGTACTGTCATGGTCATGTCTATATATAATGTGCACAAATATGGCCACTTGCACTGAGTTGTAGTATTGTGATTGAGTTTCCTCTTGTGGTTTTAGAGTATAATTTTCTGCAAAATCCACAACTGATACTATTGTTCCAACTGGAAATGTGTTCTTGCATATGCGAAACTATCCATCAAGCCATCGGGCATGTTGGGAATGTTTCACATATTTTGGAACAATATGAGTTTTAAACTCACTAATAAATGCATTCACACTATTCTGTTCTGTAATCAATTCTAAACGTTTCCCCATCTTTCCATCCTTTAGAGGGTATTCTATATTTTTAAATCTCCTAACATCAACCATTTTTTGTCCAAACTCAGATGAAACATGTTCATGCAAACATTCACCTATCGAAGAATAGTTCCCACATAAATTGCAAACACCATAAATGCATGAACTGGAAAGAAATAATTGTTCATTAGGTAGTTTACAAAATAAACTTCCAATAAAATCTTTTATAGTTTCAGGTGGAACATAAACACCACAATCCTGCACAAGATCATTACCATGCAACATACAATGAATATATCGAAAAACATCATAATAGTAACGAAACTGGACATGAGTTTTACAACAAGAAGATATTCTTTGTTTATTGATTTTAACATACTAGGGTTTGCATTTTTCAAATGATCTTTGACTAATTCGTAAATTCATTAACACAGATTCATCACTAAATTTTTTAAAGAATTCAGTTTGAGTCATGTCAAGAAGATGTTTTGGATGAGGATCACGAATTTTTGATCCCACCCTTAACTTTAAAACATCTTTAGCATTTGATGAAACTCTAGTGTTATCATGCCAAAATTTTGCAATTAATTGTTTAGTTTCATCATTTAATTTCATGTCCGACCTTTGAAGTCTACCACTAAAACTCCAACAATGGTTTAGTGGATCAATTTCAATTGTGTCTCTTCTTTTGGCCGCTCTTGACAAGGTTCTACGATGTAAGTTCAAATAGCCACTTATATCACTTAACATTCTTTTACTAACAATCATTTTGTCAACTATAGCAGTCGTTATAACTCTACGTGCTGCATTCTTATCTTTAGATTGACTTGTTTTTCCTATAGAATCGATGACACTGGCAACAGTAGATACAACTTGCTTATATGATTCATCTTTTCTTTTTGGTTTTGCATAAATACCTATTTTTTTCATGACTTTATGCATTTTTAACATTTTTATTAATTGTAGCATTGATTGACATTGGAATCCTAACTTTTTATTATAGAAAAATTGTTTATATAATCTGTTTGCATGTGTTCTGATTTGTCTCCAAGAAACTAACCCATTAAGATTATCTAGCACATTGCTATCAATAGTAAACAAATTATATTCATTTTCTTTTAGAGAGGGTGGTGTAATATTTTCAATTTTTATTTCTTTTCGTATTGGTGTATGAAATTTATATCAAGCTTCATTTAAATCAGCAATTTGATTGGCATCATAGTCATCAGGATTTAAAAACATACCAGGATTCGCATCCACATCAACATTTGCATCAACACTCATACCCATGTGTGGTTCTACATTTCTTGCATCCATCATGATGTCTTCAATGGTTTCATCTACAACAAACATTGAACTAGATGCTTCAGAAGTTTTATTCAATTGCCGTTGTTGTGATCTTCGATCTCTTTGGCGTTTTGCCTCCTTCTCTCTTTGTGCTTGAATTTCGTCCATTGTCATTGTCCTCTTTTTTTTCTTTTGACATTGCTTAGAACCCATTTTTACAAACTCGTCTTCAAAAAATAATATTTTTTTATTGAGTTCTTCAAAAAATCGTGTAAAAAATATTAAAAAGTACTGCCAAATGATGTAAAAAATCTTTGTCAGTACGGATTTCAATGATACTGTGGTAAATCGATGCAATCTATTTTTTTTTTTACAATAACGGTTATTTAGAAACGGGGGCCCGTTATTTAAATAACGGGCCCCCGTTTTAATAACGGGGGCCCGTTGTTTAAATAACAGGCCCCCGTTTTAATAACGGAGGCCCGTTGTTTAAATAATGGGCCCCCGTTTCTAAAAACGGGGGCCCGTTGTTAAATCCAACGGGCAAAAACTGAAACGGGCCCTCGTTTATAAAACGGGGGCCCGTTATGCAAAATTTGAATTCACAACCCGCCACTTGCCTCGGGATTAGGCCCGGGATAGGCCTGGGATGGCCACACCTGAGACATGAACCTGCAAATTCAAAGCTCCATGAATGAAAGCACAAATATGATGAAATGAAATAGTTTACGTGCCTCTAATCAAAGAATTTTTATACGGAATTGAAACCCATTTCAGATTACACTGTCTAGATTCTAAATATGTAAATTAATTTAAAAATTGATTATTTTAACTATTTTTCATTTAATTTATACTAAATCAGGTTCATAAACTCGAAATATTAACTAATTTTCTTAATTTAATAACTTATTTATTTTAATGAATTTTGAAAAAAAAATTATATGTCATCAATCTACACAAAATTCTTTTCAATTTAAATTTTTTTTTTTTCAAAAAATGCTAAGTTTACGTCAAATTATGTGGGTCGTACACGTCAAATTTTTAAAAAGATAATTACGGCCATTAAAAAATTAATTAAAAAAAAAATATTTGAAAAAAAAATACAGAAAAATATGCTCATCAATCTTCAGTGTGTTACAAACCATTTCCCAGAACGGTTTGAGAAAATAATTTTAACTGTGTCAAAAAGTGTGGGTCGTACACATGCATGGTATGGTCCTGAAACAAGCATTTTTAAAACATAGTTTTTAGAACTCCATTCAAAAAGTTATTTTTTATTATGTGGGTATTAAAATAAATTACATATTTGAAAAGTACACTCAGAGAGCTATCTTTTATATTACTGACTTTTTCCAAGATTCAATCTCTAAGTGTTTCAAAATTTAAGCTCAAGTGAGACAAAATCTGAAAAATAGGGAAAACACTTCCACTTTTTGGCCAAAAAGTGGACTCATCTTCTTGCACTGACCCTAATTATGAGGAGTTAAGAGAGGAAACTTAGGAGAAACCATAGTAGAAAAATGAAAGAACACAAGAGAGAAATAGCACAAGACACACTTCCCCAAATTCACTCTTGATCAAAGTACGCCCCCCCCCCCAAAAAAAAATAAAATAAAAAAATGACGATTTTGGCACTTTATATGTAGTGCGTGTACACTAGGCCACTTGCAAACATATGACAAAGTGGACTTATAATTTTGTTTTATAACTTTCCCCAATAGGCTAAGAACTACAATGCAAAAGACCAAAAGGATGGATCCTTGCAATACAAGTGCCAAATTGGCCAAAAAGGACTATATGTTGAAAGTACAAATTCCACTCAAAATCACTACAAACTGATAAATGATTATGAAAGTAAATGAAAGATCATGCACTTTAAAAAAAAATGACACCTGAAAAAGAGTTCCTATGAGTCTGAACGGAGTCCCAAAAGTTGTAGAAACAAGGATTACTCAACTAAAGTGATGAAAATATGCATTTTTTGAAAAAACCATGTATCAAAATGGAAAACCACCTGTACCACTGCGAAGATCACAAAATTCCATCCCATATAAAAAAAAAATTCACTAAAAAATGATGTCATATGCCCAAGATATCACCATTTGAAGTTCTCCTATCAAACTAAAAATGCAAATGGAGAGGGGGAAAAACAATCTCTTACATATGCTGACATCAGAAAGGAATAAATAGATAATAATCTTTGATCTACATACCTCATAAAAAAGTTTCCTTTTAAATGTTTTTGAATTTTTTTTATTAAAAAAAGCTTTTAAAAAAAAAGTAAAATTGGTGGGGGCCATGTGGGGCCAACTCAAACACACCTATTACAAAGGGAAATCATGTGAGCATGAAGTTCACAATAAATAATAAGTGCAATATGCTAGTTAAAGCCTTGATGAGCTGTCAACACCATCTGATAGGCTGCTGCTTGCAACTCAAGTTTCACTGGATGATATGGAAAAAGGGCCAATCAAAACATGAACTCGATCTGCCAATGTGGAACAACATTAATTGTATCCCGCAGTAATGAAAAATGTAATTTCCAATCACCACATCCACCTGCACACATACCTCTCCAAAATTATCGCCAATGTACACAAAGAATGGGCATGAACCACAATATTCGATGCACTCGACCAAATATGCATAAACAACTGGCTGTCTAGTTTGAGTGCTTTGAACTGCGACAACATATCAAAAAATGCTCGTAGCATAAAATGAATCTTAGACCATCTCATAAATTAAATACCACCATCAAATAGATACAATAATGAGCTAGATCTGGCAATACAAATAACAATATTCATAGATCCTTGAGAGAAGGACTCAAGCCAACCAAGTACAACAGTGGCCACCCAATGCAAGATATATTGCAAAGAATGATATTTTGCCCGATATAAAATATTTTTTGTCAAAACAATAGAATTTTTCCAGATATAACAATAAAGTGCAGAAAGAAAAATCGAATTGAAAAATAAGTTCTGCGAACTGCATTTGGGAGGGGGGCCTAATCTAAAAAAAAATTTGCTACAAAAACAATTTTACCCGAACATAGGTAGATTTGTAGTCAAAATTCATGGAAATGGCCACCGGGACAGAATGGAGATGTCAGATCTGGTCTAGGATGCCTCTATAAGATGCTACTCCTCGAAACTTCCTCGACCTCTTTAAAAAATGTATTTAAATCTCTCCAAAAGCTATGTAATGGTGCTCCAACCGCTCTGATACCATGTGAGATTATTCTGTAAGCAACCAAGATCAAAGAGACCAATGGATAACACAATGACAAGAATAAACTGATCAACCTGCTTATAAAGGCAAGGCTAAGAAACAAGAGATCACACAATGATGACATGTGGCTCAATGAGATGCAAGGGTAGGTACGGGTAGGTTGGAGAAATAGTAAAATATTCCACATGAGGTGGATCACCCACCGAAGGTGGAATTATCATCCCACAATAAGTGGATATGATAAAGTCATAACAAGATCACACCATAAAAGGTGGAAATTATCGTACATAAACACTCCCAATGTATGCACATCTCCCTAAGTGTCTCATATTCAAACTACAATGTTGTGCATGTACCTAAGTAAACTTAAGTAAAGTGTAATTATATCCAAGATGAATAAATAATTACAACAATAGGATTAATTATTTCAAATATGAATTTTCTTTCAATTTAAAATTTAAAATTCAAATGTTCATTTACAAGCTTAATTTCTATTTAAATAAAAAAATTTAGAGGTTAATTTCACAAAAAAACCTAATTTTTAAATTTAAAATAGAGCTTGTGAGTTCTCTAATTTGGATTAATTATTTGAAGTCTGATTTTTCTTTCAATTTAAAATTTAAAATTTAAATTTTCATTTACAAGCTTAATATCCATTTAAATTTAAAAAATTTAGAGGTTAATCTCCCCAAAAGCCCCTAATTTTTAAATTTAAAATTGAGCTTGAGTTGTCTAATTTGGATTAATTGTTTTAGATTTGATTTTTCTTTCAATTTCAAATTTAAAATTCAAATCTTCATTTACAAGCTTAATTTCCAATTAATTTTTAAAAAATTAGAGGTTAATTTCACAAAAAACCCTAATTTTTTAATTTAAAATTGAGCTTGCGAGTTGTCTAATTTAGATTTATTGTTTTAGATCTAATTTTTCTTTCAATTTAAAATTTTCATTTACAAGCTTAATTTTCAATTAAATTAAAAAAATTTAGAGGTTAATTTCACAAAAATCCTTAATTTTTAAATTTTAAATGGAGCTTGTTAGTTGTCTGATTTGGATTAATTATTTCAAATCTGATTTTTCTTTCAATTTCAAATTTCAAATTCAAAATTTCATTTACAAGCTTAATTTTTAATCAAATTTTAAAAATGAAAAGGTTTAATTCATAAAAATACCTAATGTTTTTTTAAAAAATTGAGCTTGTGGTTTGCTTAATTTGGTTTAATTATTAGATTTGAGATCTTTGTGCATTTAAAATTCAAATTTTCATTTACAAGTTTAATTTCCACTAAAATTTTAAAAATTAAGAGGTTTAATTCACAAAAAACCCTAATTTTTAAATTTAAAATTGAGCTTGTGAGTTGTCTAATTTGGATTAAATATTTGAGATCTGATTATTCATGCAATTAAAAATTTAATTTTGCACTCATAGATCTTATTTTAATTAAGTTGCATAAATTAAGAGGTTTAATTCATAAAAACCCTAATTTATTAAAATTTTTTTCTTGGGTTGCATAAATTTTTAGATCCATTTTCATGATATGTTATGATATGATCTAGAGGGATTTATCTTTCAAATTTACAAATAAAATTTATTAATTAACTAGTTAATCAATCACTTTCCTAAAATTTTGCATTGGTTAATAACAATTTTCAAATTTCAAATTTCAAATTTCCATCCTTTATTCAATTTTCCATGTATATAGAGTGAACATTACTTTGGTTACATCAACATATAAATGTCTTGTTTGATAATAAGTGAATATGGAGTTCTTATCTTATTTTTCTAGTTCAATTTCAAGTTACATTAAAGATGCTCATGATGTTCCCTTTCATGAATATGATGATAACCTAGTTATTCCTTTGATTCATAGCTATGATCTACCATCTCATAAAATTGGTCTTACCAATGAGGGTACAATAGTGCAAGAAGAGAATGTGGACACTTCTTTCAAAGATATCCCTCCTAAAGAGGGAGCTTTGGGGAATGATGCTCATCCTTCTCCTAAAATCTACCTCCCCCCTAAGTATTATTTGGTATAAGAGGATGATATTGTAGCTACTTTTCCTAGCAATACCATACCTTCTTTTCATGATCTTTCTCCTAGAGATGAAACATTAATTATATATGGTAGTCCTTTTCCTAATATCCATATTAATCACAAAGATACCTTAGATAAAAGAAGATGATGCTATTTCCCATCATTATAATGTTTCCAATTTTCTCTCTCTCTCTCTCTCTCTCTCCCAAAAATGAAGAACCAAACAAAGATCAAATAAATGAAATTCATATTGTTGAGAACCCTAAGATTGTTCCTAATTATCATGTTGTTCCTCACACATATAAAAATGTGTTTTGTTTAGAAACTGATTAGAACATATGAATTGAAGCACAATATGCTTTGTTAGTTCCTACAATATTCTCTCCAATTAAAATATATACACCATCTCCTAGTAGAGAATTTCCTAAAGAAGAAATCTTGGAGGATGATTGGGGGTCATTATATTTCACATCTTCTTTTTGTAGAAAATGTAAGATAACTAAATTTGATACTCAATTTTTTTATCCTATCAGATGTCTATAAATTGATTGGGCCTCTTTAAACTTCAATCTAGTTCCACCTAAGAGTAAACCCTCTTTTGATCCTACACATGAACACAATTGACAAGTTTTAGGGCGTGTGTAACAAAGTCTTTAAAGTCATGAGAAATCACACCTTTCTAATGAAAAGCTAGGTCTCCAACCTCTTCCTTTGTCAAAATCCCCTCTTCCATTGTCTAGTGAATCCACATCTTCTTATTCCAATATGTTATTACAAGAAGATAATGTTTTCTGTGATCTTCTTCATGCCAATTTAATCTCTCTTTTTTGGCCTAAAAGAAGAAGAAAAAGTAGACAAAAGTATCATCAAATTCATGGGCATTTTACTAATAAGTGTCAAGCTTTGAAAACAAAAATACAATATTTTACTAATATAGGTATCATAAAGATAGCATCTATACATGAATGACATATTTCTCATAACCATTTCAAATAACATTCAAGTTGCTTTTATGTTGCTCCCAATTATGTGACATTGTTAGAGTACCTATTAGGGGCTCCTTGTCATTCATGGTTGTACAATTTCAGGTGCAATCATATTTAGTGAGAAACACAATAGTCTATTTATGCTTGTCTATATGCTTGTTTGGCAAGAATAATATCTTTCCTCTTTCTAAGGTTTCATTATTTTCTTTATGGATTGCATTGTTTGTAACTTGATGTCCTTTCTTGCATGGAATTATCCTTCATGCAAGCACATGTTCATTCTTTGGTTAGGACCTATTTCTTATTTTAAATGGTATGTCTTTTATCAATGATCTTTCCTTAGAGAAGTTTTGTGATCTTTCTTTTATCTCGCTCTTTCTCTTTGAAGATTATATCTTCTTTCATGTTTCATTATTCATAAATTGATGTCCTTTCTTGCATGGAATTATCCTTCATTTGAGGACATGATTGTTCCTTTGTTAGGACCTATTCCTTGTTTTAAATGACACATCTCTTATTAATAACCTCTCTTTAGAAGATAATTAATTCTTCTCCTTGTCCAACCAATCTCACTTTGTAACATCATTTATAAAATTGTCACAAAAGTAATAGCTCTTAGATTGGTGAAGCTGCTCCCCAAAATCATTTCTCAACATCAGGGGGTTTTGTTCTAGGAAAGGAGACCTCAGAGGGTGCCTTGATTGCTCATGAGATCATTCACTCAGTAACAAAAGTTGACCAAGAAGAAATGCTTATAAAGATGGATATGATCAAAGCATATGACAAAGTTAATGGGACTTTCCTTCATCACACACTCATTAGATTTGGGTTTGAAAGGAGATGGTGTAATTGGATCCTATCATGCATCTCAGGAGCAAAATTTTCTATCCTTATTAATGGATCAACGACTGGGTTTTTTTCCTCCTCTCAAGGTATCTGCCAGGGTGATCCTTTATCCCCTTCACTATTCATAATAATGGTTGAAGCTTTGAGTACAATGATCACCTTTTATCACTCTTCAGATCTGTGGAAGGGCATTTCCATCCCTCAAACTCAAATATCAGTCACTCATATTCTGTTTGTAGATGATACTCTCTTATTTGGAGACCCTTCAATTAAGGAAGCTAAACCGATAAAAAAAGCTCTAGACCTGTATTTCCTAGCCTCTAGTCAATAAGTTAGTACCACAAAATCCAGAGTCTTCTTCCTTAATTGCACCAATCCTTGACTCATAAGATATCTTGGGTGTTGGGGTTTAAACATGATTCCCTCCATAACACTTACCTAGGTATCCCACTCTTTGCGAGCTGCATGAAAAAGAGTATTGGGAGAATATCATCTCGTCAATTAGAAACATAATGTCTTCTTGGAAAAATACCTAGTTGTTACTTGCAGGAAGAAATATTTTGATCAAGGCAGTCTTATCCACAATCCCCAACTATATCATGGTTATTCTACCCATGCCAAAATAGGCCAGATCAGACATTGAAACCATTCTCAGAAACTTCTTATGGAAGGGAGGTAAGAAACCTAAATAAAAAATCCATTTGTTGGCTTGGGATAAAGTGTGTACTGCTAAAGATTTGGGGGGGGGGGGGCAGGAATCCATAATATTGAACACAAAAAACAGGCTGTAGGGGCAAAACTGATTTGAAAACTCTACTCTTCACATAACTCCCTTTGGGCTTCAATTATCAAAGCAAAATATCTTGACTCTGAAATCCCTGAAAGAATCTTCACCACTCTGGATCTTCCTAAAGGCTCCCATATGTGGAACTTTATGGTTTCATGTAGTTTCATTTTCTTACCAAATCCATGTTGGCTTATTCACAATGGTCAAAAAGCTTTATTTTGGAAGGACTCTTGGAATGGCTACCCCCCTTGACCAGTATAGAAGGGCTTCAAGAAATCAGGAGATGTCTCTCTAGTTCATGGGGCAAGAGTGTTAGTGATTATTTCCATTTGGAACAAGGTGATGGTTTTCCCAGACTAGTGTGGAAGGATGTTTTTGATAGTCTTGTACCCTTAAATCAAAAATAACTTCTCATGGCAGAACTTAAGAAGAGATCTATCTACTTTTTTGATTCTCCAGATAAACTCATTTGGATCCTCTCAAACTCTAGAAATTACACAGCTAAACATGGTTATAGATCAGTGGAGCAATCGACATAGGTGCCCCCCCTTAGAAGATTTCAATTTTGTTGGGCTGATGGAGGGCTCCAAAAGGCCAGAGTTGTCTCTTGGTTGGCACTTAAAGGTCAGATCTTAACAAGTCAGAGATTGTCATCATTAAATCTAGCTCCTCCTTTCAATTATGTTTTTTGCAATATGGAGACAAAATATACAAATAATCTCCTACTTAACTTCTCTTATGCATACCAATGTTGGTCCTGGCTTCAAGCAAACCTTAACTGGTCATCCCCACTTCCAAAAGATCTCACATCAATTTTTGACTCGTGGCCCATCCTTCACTCCGACTCTTTCTTCTCTTGTATCTGGTTAGTGGCTCTTGTAGTTCTAATTTGAAACCTCTGGTGGGAAAGAAACAAGAGTATGTTCAGAAAGGAGTCCAATAATCTTCTGAATATTCTCAAGAATCTAGAAGCATCAATATCAGAGGTTGTTAGTGCCCATGTAGTGAAAAAGAAAAGTTTGCACTCAAGCTTCACTTCCTGGGATGATAAAATTCTCTCAGACTGGCAAGAAATATCTCTTCCTTTCAAAGGAAGTCTACTCATTAACACACCAAAGGTTCCTATTAGAAAATAGATCAAGTGGAAACCTCCCGACTCAAGATATGTTAAATTAAATTTTGATGGGACCTCGAAAGGTAACCCTGGGATTTCAGGTTTAGGCTATGTCTTAAGGAATAATTTAGGAATCATCTCCAGTTGTGGCATGGCCAAAATAGTAGATGGATCAAATAATGTGGATGAAGCCCAGACTCTCTTGTTCGGGGTTAGATTGGCCACCACCAATAATGTTAAAAAGATCTTTATTGAAGGAGATTCTATGAACATAATTATGGCTCTTTCAATTTCCTCTTCAATAAAATGCAATTGGAAAATTTGAATATATTATTCAAGAAGTTAAACAACTCCTTCAATTTGATGAATATTCAGTCTCTCATTTTTATAGGGAGGCGAATGCTCTAGTAGACCTTCTAGCTAACTAGGGTTTCCTTCTCCCTCATGGAGAACAAATAATTTTAGGGTCTCTCCTAAAAAATGTTGAAGGGCTCAAGCTCAGAGAAAATCTAGAGGCCGTGTAATTGAACGTTGTTCAATTACTAATGCATCTTTTTCCTCTTGTGCGGAAAGATTTCCATTATTTCAATTTCACACTAAGCATTTATAAGGTCAGATTGCCTTGGCACGTACCATATCAACTTGTCTAGATTATTAGCCTAGTAGCATGTGTGTAGATCAGACACATCCCATTCTTTTCCAATGCATTGGAGTCCTTTGACGACTCTCAGTTAACACTTTTCAAGGGAATTTAATATTGCATCATGCAGATTTTTTCACATGTGCCCGTCTCTTCACTTCATTATGTGGAGACACATTGAAGTTTCCATTAAATGCTTTTCTTTTCTTTGAATTTTTGAGGTGGGAGATACAATTTTCTATGTTCATGGATTCTAGAATAGTCCTCCTTGACCCTCTTCAAAATATTTTCCCACAGGGTGTCAATCGAATCAATCTCTCGACCCTGCTCATTATTCCATATTCGAAGGTGGAAAAAGTGATTATTCAAATCCTTGGTGCAGAATGGTTGGAAGAAAATCAATTTAGTCCTCTGTCGTGGGTGATCTCCAAGTTTTCTTCATTTATTTTGGATCTCTCATGGTCAATAGAGTATACGAGATTCCTTTTTGGCTCTGTTGTCCAACCTAGTTTCTTCACCTAGGAGGAATTAAAATTCCAAATTGCAAACTACAATATTTTGGTGGGGGACCCGTGGGTTGGCGGTTTATTTGATAGAGAGGAGATTTTGCAGGAGTCTTTAGCCAGGGAAGTCTACATTTCCTTTATGAATGGTCTTGTTTATGACTTCTCTGCCCCTTTTCACCACTAGCTGAAACATCATGTGGAGATTTTGGGGGAAGATAGAGTTTCCCAAGTATACAACATATTTCATGGGATCAAAGATATTTTCAAACATGCTACCATAGATCCACATGGCTATGCAAGCTCCTTCCCCACTCCGATGGATATTGAATTCTCAGCAGGCTCTTCAAATGGGAAGTAGCGGAAGTACCTGTCTTCCAATTTTGAAACTTTCACATTAATTTCTTACTTGTGCAATATATTTATATATAATTTCCCCAAGGTCTCGAGTTGGTATGGACATCTCAGCCATAGCCCATATTCATTATTATGCAGTATTATTACAACCCCTTGAGTAGCTTATGCACTCCAAGTCCAAAATTGTCGGCTCCCCAGTTTGGTATAGTGGAGAATTTTGTCTTCTTGAGCCCGTTTAGCCCCTTTCAATAGTGCGGTCATGGTTTCTTATGGGTCTCTACCAGACAATTTTGTTCATATTGGGATTTTGTGCTCAGGCCCACGACCTCCAGACCTCTCTAAGATGGGTCTCTGTTCATTTTCTCGTCAGGGTCTTTGTCTCTCTCCTGTGCTCAACTCTAAAGTCTCTTAGTAGAATATTCCAGGAGTGTTTGAATCTTCTCGACTGTTGCAGTTGGGGTCCATTTTATGAGGATGGCCTCCCCCTCTCTTTTTTGGAAGTTTTTTGGCCTCTTGAGTCCACATCGACATTCCAATCATTATTTGATTGGGTTTTGATGTCCTCATTGTATCTCTCCTTCGGGAGTGCTTGGGTTGAGCCTATTGTAGCTTGTATTAGGCTTATTTTGATTTTTAGTTTAGATTGCTTTGTTATGTTCTTTAATATTTCGAGCCATAACTGGAGGTTTTCTTACTGGATCTTTCCTCCGGTTTTCTCTTTGAACCAGTTTTGTAATCTCTATTATTTATATATTAATATATTATGGTGGCTCACCACCTTTACCCAAAAATAAAACCTTGGACTTTATAATGACCTTTGCTGCCAATAATATGGCTAATACTTGTGTAGTTAGTCACTTTTTAAATAAGATTACCATTAGACAACCATTCTATAAATGGCCATATATCGCACTAACTAAATTGTGATGGTGGTAACCTCCATAGGGCACAACCTTACACTAGTCGATGAGAACCAATAGAGAACACAAAGTGGGTGTTTGTAACTTGCTCACTTTTTGATTAGCCACTAAAGATGAATTATTTTCAACTAATAAGAAGAATTTATAAAGAAAACAAAAATGAGTAATGAATACAATACTAAGCGCTCATAAAAAGGACATGATTTAGAATAATGTAAAAATGGAAACACATAACAATTAAGAATAATCGTAACTTTTGGTTTTGGGTCCATGTAAAACCTATTTATCTTTATCAAAAAAAATTAAGAATAATCCTAGATGTTAAGTAATAATGATATGTGACAGCTTAGATGAAAATAGAGGTGCATGATAGGGAAATGCAACTTGCATGATATATGTTTAGCCATTGAGCATAGTTTCCTTATTGAAAAAAAGGAGAATGGACATAATACAAAACTTTTCATAGAACAAATGTAAGTAGTAGACATAAGCAATACAATATGCCAAGTTAGTAGTACAAAGGTAAAGAACTAGCACATATGTTTAAGTTATGGTTAGACCAACTATTGACAATTAAAGAAATGATTATAGAAATAATAATATGTAAAATATGTGTGTGGTTTTAGCAAGGTTGTAAAAAATGAAGACTTTAAATTTTATTACAATATAGTTCCAACAAAAAGGTACCAACATTTACTGGCAATATTATTCATAGGAAGACAACACATGTTGTACCCATGTTAAGTATTAGCATTATTTCTTTCCTTTTAAGTGATTTTAATGATTATTTGGATAAATTGAACAAAAAAGAATCTATAATTTTATTTGATAGAGGGTTTTATACAAACCTATTGATGTGTACCTATCCAATATAGGAGCATGAGCCATAGGCTAAACTTCTTTGACTAAGAGCTAAGGATATAGGGGTATCCATTTCGACAAATTTGAGTAGGACACGATCTTAGCCTCATCACATATGATGTTGGAGCCTTGAACTCAGTCAAACTTGTTATCTAATGGGGTAATTAAGAAACATTAAACTTGACCACTAGACCAAGGTCCTATTGACATGCACCTCTAGTATTTAATCAAACTAGATCTAGAAAAATATTACAAAAATAAAAAAGGAGCATGGATTTATAAAATGTCTTGATAAATTAAGTACAATATTATCTCATATTGTCAAGGAACATGGCTCAAGAATCTATGAATTATCCTTTGCTAAATTTATTTTCAAAAGTTGAAAGATGATGCCATTAGATGATGTAGCTAGTGATATAAAATCTAGAAAGATCTAAAACTACAATATTTAGGAATGTTATAGATTTTCCTTAATTATTGATCTCTCTTTTCACACTCTATTTGTAATTAATTTTTCCACCTGTTGAAATTAAAATAATTTATAATTTAAATTTAAACTAATGTAATTTAAGTTTGTTGTTGAAGGACCGAGATTGAAAGGAAAATGGATGGGGCGATGGTGAAATTTTCGAGGTTGCACCTCTACGTGTGCTAGGGCTTGGCCTTGATACTGTTCCTATTCCTGCCAGCTGTGTGGGTATTCAATTTAGGCATGAGTGGTTGTGGTGGTTGGTTTTGGTGGGGTTTGTTGTGGGTACGTGTGTTGTTGTGGTTGTTGGGGGTTGGTGTTTGTGGGTTGTTGGTGTGGTGTGCAAGGGTTGCTGTGGGGGTTTGTGTTGTCGGGCAGTGAGTTTTCTTTTTGTAGTTTGGTGTGTTTTCGATGGGTGGGAGGCCGATGTCTT
Organism: Cryptomeria japonica; assembly: GCF_030272615.1. Classification (NCBI taxonomy): domain Eukaryota; kingdom Viridiplantae; phylum Streptophyta; class Pinopsida; order Cupressales; family Cupressaceae; genus Cryptomeria; species Cryptomeria japonica. The sequence goes on along the minus strand of NC_081415.1, from coordinate 510,920,571 downwards.
CTAGTTTGGGCATTGTTCTGATTCATCTTCGGGTGTGCATGTGAATCCTCCAAATTCCTTCTATGTTGGCAAGGGTTATAAGATGAAGAAAGTTAATGGTTGCCCGTTGAGAAGCCAAGATTGTCTAATGCTGGTTATTTCACCTAATTTTTTTGTGGAGGATGTGGCTTATTGGGGGAATCATGCTTTGATCTGTAAATTCCTTGGGATCCACATTTCTATGTCAACATTAGAAGCTTGGATTCGTTAGACTTGGCAAGTTGAGGGTGATATGGAGATTATGTTGGCCGGTAATAGTTATTTTATGGTTGTTTTTTCTAGTATGGCAGATAGAAATTGGGCTTTTGAAGGCGGCCCCTATTTATTCAATTGGGTAGGCTTGTTTATTAAACCCTGGCATACGAGCTTTAGCACAACTGATGACATGCCTTCCTAGGTTCTAGTTTGAGTGTGTCTTCCGAGGTTGCCTTTGGAATTTTGGAGAGAGGATATTTTGCCTCGAATTACTGAGTTACTTGGGAAGCCAGCCGTGATTTCTCAACAAACCCTAAATAAGAAAGTAATTTCATATGATCAAATTTGTGTTGAGGTGGATTTGAATAAACCTTTTCCAGATTCTATGGAGATTTATTTAGGTTCATCATCTTGGGTTCAACAACTAGATTATGAATCTCTTCCATTTAGATGCTAAATCTATCATGAATATGGGAATCTTCAGTGTTAATGTCCTCAGGCTAATAAACCTCCTTCGAGTAATGCTTCCTCTCAATCTCCGCATTGCATGGTGGATACGAGAGACAAAGGCAAAGTTCCTATATCAAAGGGGGTTTCTAGAAGGAATGTATTTGAGCCAGTTAAGCCATGTTCGAAAGGGTGAGGGTAGAAGAGGTCCCTTAAGGATAGGAAAAATGAGGAGGAGTTCAATCATTTTGAGGTTTTGGCATTGGAGGAAGGAATTTCCACTTATATGTTTCTGGGGGAAGTGGGCTCCGGTGTCCCTACAAGGGTTGATTGCGATGTCTTGACATCTCAGAACCCTTAGGCCCATCAGGTTATTACTTCAAATTAGAAGGAGCAGAATCCAATGACTTCTGAGATCATGTAGGATGATATTTCTCTGGCATACTTAGGAAAGAAAGCTATGAAATATACCAAGAGTAGGGGTCCCTCTCAGGCTTTGGGTTTTTTTTAGCGTCCTCACAAAAAATGTTCTTTAAATATTTCCAAGGGGGGTTGGAAAAATGATTAGGAGAAGTTGCATGAAGCTGGCGATTTGTTGGTAGAGTCAGAGTTGGTGAGGCCTATCGACTCTCACTTTTCACACTCCTCAAAATGATTATTTGGAATGTGCGAGGGTTGAATATCCCCTCTTGACAAAAATCTATTCAGGATTTGGTGGGTTTTCATCTCCCAGATATTTTTTGTATTCAAGAGACCAAGCTATCAGTTGATCTCATGTTTCAATGAGCTCAGGTTGTGTGGCCTAATGGCGAGTGTCAGTGTATTGGATCCTTGGGATGCTTAGGTGGATTGGATCTTCTTTGGGACCCGAGAAATATTTCTCCTCTTTGGTGGATTTCCAGCCAATCTTCTATTTCCTTGGCTCTCTCTAGTATGGAATCAAGTGAATTTATTTTGGTTACTAATATTTATGCTCCTATTGATATTCAAGGTAAAGCTCAATTCTAGTCTCATGCTAGGTATGTTGTCTTGTGTTCCTTATATTCCTTGGATCCTTGCTGGAGGCTTTAACTCTATTCTTAGTTTGTTTGAAAAGCCCGGGGTGTGTGTGTGTGTGTGTGTGTGTGCTAGATTGTTTGCCCCTCTTCTATTCTCTTTCAGGAGAATATTGATTTTCTTGGCTTAGTTGATATCAAGCCTTCTAATGGGGTTTTTACTTGGACTAATAAAAGATATGGGGAAGAGGCTATTTTAGAGAGATTGGATAGATTTTTGGTCTCTTTCTTTTGAGTTGGTGATAGAGTGCTTTCCTCTTTATTAATTTTAGATTGGCAGGGTTCTGATCATTGGCCTATCAAGTTTTCTGTTGGGTTTGTTAGTGGACCTAACCATTCTCCTTTTAAGTTTCAACTCATGTGGCTCAGGGATGAGTCTCTTCATGACCTCATGGTTTAGTGGTTGTGAGATGGGGGACCAGCCTATGGTACAACTATGCATTCTTTTGTTAAGAAGTTACGGCTTGTGAAATACCATCTTAAAATATAGAATAGGAGGTGTTTTGGAGTCTTTCTTGAAGTAAAAGAGAATCTCAAGAGCACCTTGATGTTATTACTCAGAAAATCCGAGACCTTGGTTTCACTCTTGAGTTGGGTAATGCAAAGTCTCGGGCTTTGAAGGATTTAGAGGAGTGGGATCTTCAAGAAGAGATAATATGGAAACAAAAAGCTGGAGTTGATTGGCTTCAAGAAGATGATCATAATACTGCCTTTTTTCATAGGTCTATTCAGGCTCGTTGACAGAGGAGTGTTATTTCTTCCCTGATCAATTTTGAGGGAATTCAACTTACCTCTCTTCAGATGATGTCACGTGAAGCCTCTCAGTTTTATTCTACCCTTTTCTTTGATGATGTGCCCCATGCTCCTGTGGAGGAAAATTAGATTCTTGCTTGTATTCCTTTTGTGGTTATTGATGTGATGAATGAGTCTCTTACTCGCCAGGTGTCTTTATCAGAATTAGAGGAAGTTGTTTTTGAGATGGCTAACTTGGCAAAGCTCCTGGACTTGATGGATTTCTTATTGAATTGTTTTAAGAACTTTGGGATATAATCAAGTTGTGTTTGTTGGTAGTTGTCCAAGAGTCTCATGATAGTAAGCAGATGCTTCGAGCTATGAATTCTACTTTCCTGGTTCTTATCCCCAAAAAGGATAGTGCTACTTAGCTCAATTTTTTTCTTCTTATTGCATTATGAAATGTTGTTTATAAGATCATCACCAAATTGATTGCAGAAAGACTTAAAATCTAGCTTCCATCTTTAATTTCTGATAAAAAATGAGGTTTTGTGGTTGGGCGACAAATTATAGATGGGGTTGTTATTGACTTTGAGGTCCTTCATTCCATGTCTATGTCTAAGGAGAGAGCTATTCTTAGTAAACTTTATATGGCCAAACCTTATGATAGGATGAAATGGAGCTTCTTGCGCAAGGTTCTTTTGGCCTTCGATTTCAACTTTGAGTGGGTTAGTTGGGTTATGAGCTACATAACCTCTGCGTCATTTTTAGTTCTTATAAATAGTGAGCCATCATAGTTATTTGGATCTTCTAGAGGTTTGTAGAAAGGTGACCCTCTTTCACCATACCTATTTATCATCATGGCTAAGGGCCTTGGCCATTCATAAAGGCTCGGGTTGCCCAATGTTTGATTGGGGTTGGGATTGGGGTGTTGGTCTTTCCAAGCTTTCACACCTGCAGTTTATGGATGCCACTGCTCTTATTGGAGTAGTCTGTATTCAAGAGGCTGAGTCTATTAGGAATTCATTGGATGTTTATTTAGCTACATCGAGGTAGTGGGTGAATGACCATAAGTCTTTTGTCTTCTTTTTCAATACTCCAGTTCCTATTCAATATAGAATAGCTACTATCTTGAGGTTTCCAATTGGATCTCTCCCTTTCATCTACTTGGGGATTCCTATGGCGGTTGGTAATCAACCTAGACCCTTTTGGCAAGATATTTTTGATAAGATGCATTGGAAGGTTAATCATTGGACTCATTGTTGGCTTTATACTGCGGCTCATGTTACACTTCTTCAATCTATGATTCAGGCTCTTCCTATTTTTCATGGTTTTGGTACAAGCTGCTCCAATATATTTCCTCAAGGAATTTGATTCTTTATCTCATCAATTCCTCTGGGGAGGTAATTTATAGTCTTCGAAGTGGAGTTTGGTGATATGGCATACTTTGAAAATTGGGGCTCAACTTATTAAGAATGGGTTCTTTTGGATTTGTAATAAAGGCTATGAGGTTCTTTTCTGGTTGGACTCTTGGGATGGAAAGCCCCCCATTCTTTTCCTGTGTATCCTCATCTACAACCTCTTTATGATATCTTTGTAGCTGTTATTTGGACTATGGTTGGACATTACAAGACTATTCAACATTTTGGGTCGACCATTGGATGTAGATGTAAGGGTCTTGATGAGTGGCCACTTGGTGGTTCTGAGGATGCTCGATGAGAGTATGCTAATATTTTTTCCTTATGTGATTGTAATTCCTTATCTGGTCCAGATATTTTAGATTGGGGCAATGATTCTTCTAGGAAATATTTTGTTCCTGCAGGTTATAAGCGATTGGTTAGTCAAATTTATGGCGGGGAGGAGGTTCCTTGGTGGAAGCATGTGTGGAATAATTTTTCCTCACCCAAATGTTACTTTTTCCTGTGGTTGGTGGTCCAGAACAAGTGTCTTACTTGGGACAACTTGTGCAAGAGAGGTTACTATGGGCCTTCTATGTGTGTTATGTGCTGTGATACTGAGGAGACAAGCTCCCATGTTTTCTTTCGTTGCTTGTTTTCTAGGTGGATTTGGCACTCATGGTGGGACTATTGGAAGTACCCTTGTTGGCATGTTTCTTTCCTTGCCGAATTCTACGAGCATTGGGGTCAGGCTCCTATTCAAACCCATTTTCTTCCATTTTTTTGGTCTTTAGGGCCTCCTTTTGTTATTTGACACATTTGGCTTGAGAGAAATTGTCAGATTTTTCAGGATGCTAGGTTAGCTATTCAACATGTATGGTGGAAAATTATACAATATCTCTGAGAGATTGTTATGGCTAAATGTGATTTTTTTGGAGGCCATGCTTCTAGGGAGATTGATTTTTGTAACCATTTTAATCTTCCTCTTCAAGGGGATATTTAGGATAATGGTATGCAGAAGACTAGACAACTCTTCAGAAATAGATGTCGTCACCCTCTAGGGAAGATCTCTAGAGTAGGTAACTAGAGCCCTCCTCCTCCTAGTATCCCCTGTTGGTATTTTGGTATGGTTTTGTCATTGATGTCAACACCTACTAAATACACCTACTTTGGAGATCCAGCAACATTCATCGGCAAACAGTAAACTATGCAACAGTTACTAGTATATGATTAACCGAGAGGATATAATGTTCACCGGTACCTGGAATGACATGGAAGACACTTGGTAATGTTGAAGACATCATGTGGACACTTTATTTTGAAGTAATAATCATTGGTATATTCTTATTTGCATATTTGCTTTTACCGACAAATAGGTCCAAGTTATCTAGGGTTACACCAGCAGGTTTATCTTTTCCAGATCAGCATGGCACACTATGGAGATGAATTATTATTGTTGTGAATGCATTAAGCCGACATGTTCAATCGGTTATTGCATCGGATATTGTATTGTTTGTAAAATGTTTTTATTGTAATATCTTGTAGAGCCGACCTACTAAAATTGGTCTTAGGGTATGGTATAAATGTAAGATCTTATTTGTAAGATCAAGTGTGGAATGCGAAAAAGATTCAAGTGAAAGTATATGCGAGATAAAGCAGAGGCATACACAAAGACATCATTTGAAGGTGAAGTTAGGTTTTTGTAGAAGCATATGAACATTACACCGGTACTGAATTCAGCATATGAAGATGCAACTTTGTGCAGTACATTCTTATTGGATTTAACCATCCAACTGTAGTCAGTGTGACTCCCATTTGTGATTGAGCAGTGAGCTCTAGGCTGTTGGCCTTTCTACATGTGCAAACCCCTCTTGTACACTTACTATTTGCAGTAGTATCATCTGATTGTGGGTAAGGTTTCCCACCGTGGTTTTTCCCTTATAGGGTTTCCACGTACAAATATTGGTGTCATGTGTTGTGGATGACTTTGTGCTTATGTTTCATGCATTAATTCTTACCAGTATAGCAATTTAGTATTAACACTGTCTACCGGCATACTTAACTGATTTACCGGTATTAAGCATTAAGTTGGTTAATAGGTTTTTGGTTTGAATTTATTAGACAACTGATTCACCCCCCCTCTCAATTGTCTCTGGGACCTACAATTGGTATCAGAGCCCAGTCCTCTTTTTGCAGAAGTTTAACAACTTGAGGAGATCCAATGTCTACTAATTATTTCAGAAAGGATAGTCCTAAACTTGATGGAACCAACTATGGGATATGGAAAATCACAATGGCGACACATCTAAATTGCATTGGTAAAGACATCTGCGAAGTTACTAAGAATGGTTATACTGCTGCTGTAGCTGGTCAGACTGCTCCCACTACTTTAGCTAAAGATGAAGAAAATGATTGCAAAGCAAGAGAAGCACTCTTGAGCGCATTATCAGATCAACAAATCATGGGATTATCAGATAGGTCCACTGCAAAAGCTATTTGGGATCATTTGGAAATACTAAATGAAGGGGATTCCACAGTCAAAATTGCAAAACTTGAAAGCTTCCGAGTCAGGTATGAACATCTGAAAATGGAAGAAGATGAAAAGATTTCTGCTTTTATGGAAAGAGTAAATGAAATTGTTTTGGGTATCAAATGTTGTGGAGGAACCTTGAGTGAAGATGATATTGTTTCAAAAATCTTAAGAGGTTTTCCACTGGCATATAAAATGAAGGTTACTCCTATAAATGAGTTGAGAACAATGCCTAATACATCAGTAACTAGGGATACATTGATTGGAAAACTTTCAGCTTTTGAAATTGAGGAATTTGGTCCTGTTACTACTATAAAAACTAATTTGGCCTTCAAAGCATCAACATCATCTGCTCCATCCTTTGACAAATCAGACTGGAGGGCCTTTTATGCAAGAGAACTTGAAGAAACCAGGAAGGAGAATGAAGAGCTTGAAGAACTTGAAGCACTATTTGCAAGAAAAATGCCAAAAGGCCCAATTGGAAGTATGAAGGTAAAGCACCCTTTAAATGTTTTAATTGCAATAAGATTGGTCATATGGCTTCAAGATGCCCTAATAGACATGCTAGAATAAGAGAAGAAGCTAGAAGAACATACAAACCTAATCCTGAATATCAGAGATATAGATTTAAGAAAAACAAAGATAAATCTTGTTACATTGCTGATGAAGGTGTGACTGATGATTCTGATGAGGATCCAACAGACAATGGATGGGTCTTTGTTGCTATAACAGAAGATCAACTGGTACCTATTGCTCAACCGGTAGAACAAGCCCTAGCAGCTAAAGTTGAATCAAAGGATGAATGGATTATTGACTCAGGATGCTCACATCACATGACTGGAGACAAAGGTAAATTCTTGAACTTTCAAGAATACAATGGAGGTCTAGAAAGATTCGGAGATGACAAAGCCTGTTCAATCAAAGGTAAGGGTTCAATATCTCTTGATGGTAAACATAACACTGACAATGTCTACTATGTTGAAGGATTAAAACATAATCTTTTAAGTGTTGGTCAATTAGTTGAAAAAGGTTTTCAGTTACAATTTAAAAATGGAAAATGCAAAATCATGAATAGAACTGGTTTGGAAATTGCAACCGGTAATCAAACTAGAGGTAATATCTTTCATTTGAATAACAGTGAAAAGGCATGCTTAATTGCACATATAGATGAAAGTTGGCTATGGCATAAAAGACTATGTCATGTAAATTTTGATTGCATGGTAAAAATCAGTACTTCTAAGGCAATTAGAGATCTACCTAAAATTGTGAAACCTCAGAATACAATTTGCAAGGATTGTCAATTTGGAAAACAAGTTAGAGCTAGTTTCAAAAGTATTCCAGAAAAATCCAATAATGCCCTTGATTTAATTCACACTGATTTATGTGGTCCAGCTAGAACTAAAAGCTTACAAGGTGATAGATATTTCATGCTAATTATTGATGATTATTCTAGAATGTGTTGGGTTACTTTTCTTAGAGAAAAATCAGAAGCACTTGTGAAGTTCAAACTATTCAAAGCAATGGTTGAAAATGAAACCGGTAAGAAAATTAAATGTTTAAGATCAGATCAAGGAGGAGAATTCACATCTAAAGATTTTAATACATTCTGTGAAGTAAATGGAATCAAAAGACAGTTATTAGCACCTCGGACATCACAACAGAATGGAGTTGTTGAAAGAAAAAATAGAACTATTTTGGATGCAGCAAGAAGTATGTTATCAGAAGCAAATCTACCACATGTGTATTGGAGAGAGGCAGTAAGCACCACTGTCTATACATTCAACAAAGTTCACATCAAAGGTGAAACCGGTAAGACCCCTCATGAACTATGGTTTGGTAATACTCCTACTCTTAAGTATTTCATAATTTTTGGAAGTAAATGTTATATTAGAAGAGATGAGTATATTGGCAAGTTTGATCCTAGAAGTGATGAAGGAATATTTCTTGGTTATTCATCTAAGAGTAAAGCATATAGATGTTTTAATAAAAGATTACAGAAAATTGTTGAGAGTACAAATGTAAAGATTGATGAACAATTCAGAGGAACTTCAAGGTATATAGACTCTGAACCGGAAACACAAATAATGACAAATGGACCTACAATAAATCCACCGGTACAGAATGATGATCCAGTTACTCTGGTATCATCGGAGGATTCCACAGTAATTGAAGAACAACAACAGACTAAGACACCCTGGTATGTAAGACTGAATCATTCTGAAGATTAGATAATTGGAAGCAAATTTAAAGGAGTCATGAAAAGAGGAAGATTGGCAAATGAAGATGTATGTCTTATTTCTCAAATTGAACCATTATCTATCAATGAGGCATGTGAAGATAAATTTTGGATTAAAGCTATGGAAGAAGAATTAGGACAAATTGAGAAAAATAATACTTGGACATTAGTTCCCTGGCCTAAAAATAAAAATGTAATTGGAACCAAATGGGCATTTAGAAACAAACTCAATGAAGATGGTAAGGTTGTCAGAAATAAAGAAAGACTAGTGTGTAAGGGATATTCTCAGAAAGAAGGAGTTGATTACAATGAAACCTTTGCACCGGTAGCCAGAATTGAGGCAATTAGATTATTCTTGGCTTTTGTAGCTCACAATGATTACAAAGTTTATCAAATGGATATTAAATGTGCATTTTTGAATGGAGATCTTGAAGAGGAAGTCTATATTGAACAACTTGATGGATTTTCCTTGACAGATGACAATGATATGGTTTGCAGATTAAGAAAAGCTTTGTATGGATTAAAACAAGCTCCAAGAGCTTGGTATGCAAGATTGGATAAGTATCTTTTAAAGATTGGTTTTACTAAAGGAAATGCAGATAGCAATTTATATTACAAAGTAACTAATGATGACATCTTGATTATTGAAGTATTTGTTGATGATATAATCTTTGGAGGAGAAGATGAATTATGCAAATAATTTTTTCTTGAAATGCAGCAAGAATTTGAAATGTCAATGATTGGAGAAATAAAATTCTTTTTAGGATTGCAGATTTTACAGACTGATAAAGGCATATTTTTGAGTCAATCTAAGTACTTGAAAGAACTACTTAAGAAATTTGGGATGGAGAACTCTAAACCGGTAAGCACACCTATGACTACAAATGACAAATTATCTCAAAGGGATGAATCTACACCTGTTAATCCAACTAGATACAAATCTATGATAGGAGGTTTACTATATTTGACACAAACCAGACCTGATATTATGAATGCAGTATGTATAGTTTCTAGATTTCAGAGTAATCCTAGGGAAAATCATGAATCGGTAGTAAAAAGGATTTTATGGTACTTACAAGGCACAACAAATCTTGGATTATGGTATCCTAAAGATGAAAATTTTGATCTATATGCATACACAGATGCAAATTGGGTAGGAGATGTGGATGATAGAAAAAGCACCACTGGAGGAGCATTCTTTCTTGGAAAGAGATTAGTTTCTTGGTTAAGTAAGAAATAGAGTTGTACATCTTTATCAACAGCAGAATCAGAATATGTTGTAGCAACAACAAACTGTACACAGGTACTTTGCCTTAAGCAAATGTTGAAAGACATAAGGTAAAATGCAAGGAACCTATTACTATATATTGTGATAACACTGCAACAATTGATATATCTAAGAATCCGGTATTACATTCTAAAACAAAACATGTTTCTATCAAACTGAATTTTCTAAGGGAAAAAGTTGAAGAAAAGGAGATAAAATTGGTTTATGTGAATACTAAAGAATAGCTTGTAGATATTTTCACAAAACCTTTGCCTAAGGAAACTTTTGAGTATCTCAGAGATCAGCGCAGAGTCATACCTCCACCAGTAGAGACTTAGACAGTTGATGATTGTCATCAACCGACAGAATTAAATGGACAAATCTTTTATTCCGATATTTGATGAGGAAGCTACTTCTTAGGGGGAGTAGTTGGTATTTTTGTATGGACTTAAATTTTGTAGCTTTGGCATTTGATGTCAAAGGGGGAGAGATATATGGAAAAAAACATTATCAATTGAGGATAGATATCTATGGTGAAAATTGGTATAGGATAACATAAAATAGCTCATGTTTCTTCCAGGGGGAGAGATTGTCACTTTGAGGAGATTGTTGGTTTTACACTTGGAATTTCTGTTTTGGCACTTTGATGGTTTTTCCATCTTGTGTTGCCATCAATGCCAAAGGGGGAGATTGTTGGTATTTTGGTATGGTTTTGTCATTGATGTCAACACCTACTAAATACACCTACTTTGGAGATCCAGCAACATTCACCGGCAAACAGTAAACTGTGCAACAGTTACCAATATATGATTAACCGGCAGGATATAATGTTCACTGGTACCTGGAATGACATGGAAGACACTTGGTAATGTCGAAGACATCATGTGGACACTTTATTTTGAAGTAATAATCATTGGTATATTCTTATTTGCATATTTGCTTTTACCGTCAAATAGGTCAAGGTTATCTAGGGTTACACCGACAGGTTTATCTTTTCCAGATCAGCATGGCACACTATGGAGATGATTTATTATTGTTGTAAATGCATTAAGCTGACATGTTCAATTGGTTATTGCATCGGATATTGTATTGTTTGTAAAATGTTTTTATTGTAATATCTTGTAGAGCTGACCTACTAAAATTGGTCTTAGGGTATGGTATAAATGTAAGATTATATTTGTAAGATCAAGTGTGGAATGCAAAAAAGATTCAAGTGAAAGTATATGCGAGATAAAGCAGAGGCATACACGAAGACATCATTTGAAGGTGAAGTTAGGTTTTTGTAGAAGCATATCAGCATTACACTAGTACTGAATTCAACATATGAAGATGCAATTTTGTGTAGTACATTCTTATTGGATTTAACCATCCAACTATAGTTAGTGTGACTCCCATTTGTGATTGAGTAGTGAGCTCTAGGCTGTTGGCCTTTCTGCATGTGTAGACCCCTCTTGTACACTTACTATCTGCAGTAGTATCATCTGATTGTGGGTAAGGTTTCCCACCATGGTTTTTCCCTTACAGGGTTTCCACATACAAATATTGGTGTCATGTGTTGTGGATGACTTTGTGCTTATGTTTCATGCATTAATTCTTACCGGTATAGCAATTTACTGTTAACACTGTCTATTGACATACTTAACTGATTTACCGGTATTAAGCATTAAGTTGGTTAATAAGTTTTTGGTTTGAATTTATTAGACAATTGATTCACCCCCCCTCTCAGTTGTCTTCGGGACCTACATCCTCAAGGTTAATACAGATTAGTCTTCAAGAGGCAACCCTGGATGTACGGGTATTGGTGGTGTGGCACGAGATAGTTTGGGACATGTTCAATTTATTTTTTGTATCTATAAGGGTTTTCATTCAAACAATTACATGGAGGCTCTAGCCATTTTGGTTGCTTTAGAGCATTGTCGTTCTATTGGTTGGAAGCACATTGTGTTTGAGTCTAATTCCCATGTTGTGGTGACTTTATTGAACCAACAGAGCTGTGATGGCGTTAGTTGGCACTTCAGATGATTATCTATTAGGTTCTCTTCCTCTCAGAGTTTTGTGTGATAGTCACTTTCACACATATTCCCAGGGAATGGAATGGGGTGGTTGACTGTTTGGCCAAGTTGGCTGTAGATTTTGGGGAGGGTTGGTCTATTGAGATAGGGGACAACTCTCTCTTGAGTTTTCTCAGGTGTTTGATCAACTTGTTAGTCATAATAAGTCTATGATGTAGTTGTTATTTGTTGGGTTGTTTGCCCTTTTTTGTTGTTCCTCTTTCTTTGTTTTTAATAAAATTTTACCTCTTTTATTGTCAGACTAATATCATTTGAATCTATTGAAAAATGTTTTTTTTTTTATCTACTCGTTCTTACCTTGTTGTCATGTCTTCTAAAATATGTTTTCTAGTCTAGGCTATGTTGTTTTGTGGGTTCAATATTATAATTCTTGTATATTGAGATGAAATAGTTCAATAATATATCAATAAACATTTGTTATTCATACTCGAGGAATTCTTATTTGGTGAATATTTCTCTTACACCTTTGTCATTGTACATCCCAACCAACAATGCATGAAACTACAATATGTGCATTGTGATGTAGAGCCTCAAACAAAAATTACTCTTCTCCATTCTACTCATTCATTCCAATAAAACCTCTATAGTTGTTTCAACTTTCCACCTGCTTTTATTTCATTACAATCTACACATTGCATACCTAATCTTGGTTCTTTCTTATGTCCTCTTTATAGTTGTTTCAGTTGTCCATTTACTTGTCTCATGTACATTTCTGCATATTAATATGATAAACAACACTAATAAAATTACTAAGTATGTTATAAATTTTCATCATTGCAACCCTGGTTAGAAGAAACCATTCCTACTATTGACAGATAAATCAAAATCACCTTGTAGATGTTGACATGAGTTAAGAGGAAATTGAATATAATGGAGCATAAAGTGCATGCAGACCATAGATAATGATGAAGTTTTTAGCTGGATCTAATCTAATTGACAAATGAAAGTAGTTAGTTTTGAAAGTTGAGGTAAACAATTGGCACACATCTAAATATGGTTTTTATAAAAGAAGATATTTTCAAATTTCAAATTTGTATTTAACAAATATTCAATTGTCAAATTCTATATATGAAAATCATACATACTTTAATAAATGTGGATATTTTTTAATGCATATATTATTAAAAGTTTATTGTCCACATGTTATAACAATGACATATCTCAATTATAAGAAAGCCTACGATTCAAATATTGGTGAGTCAACTAACAACTACTAGGTAGATGAAAATCAATTATTTCAACAATTACAATCAAACAAAATTATTCCCATCATTTTAGATCTTTTTTATGTTAATTTAAAATTGATTTAAGAAAATGAAAAATCATAAATGAAGGAATTAACAATTTGCATGACTTTGAAAAAGATTGTTTTTTTTTTTTTTTTTTTAATAAAAACTTAGTTGGAATTTGAGAACCATTAAAGAAAGAAATTATCTTTTAGCAATTTTTTTGGTAGATTTGGAGAGATAACTTTTTTGAGAGCCCCCATTTGTGAAGACCTAGGTGATTGGTTCAAGGAATGAAGTCAACCTATGACTTTCCAAATATGTAGAATGAAGCACTGTACCTTGTACTCTTGAAAGAAGACTCGTGGGTTCTCACAAGTAATCATATCCATTGCTTATTATGTAGGAAGGTTGGTATATGGTGTGAAGTGTGTCGTGTCTCCATACTAATTGATGGAGAGGAATAATATGTCACTCTGTATAACAATCTCTTTTGATATTGTGAGGCAAGTGGGGATGAATTTATGATGTTTTGTGAAGAATTCTTGAATCATCATAGAAAATGTGGTAGAAGTTGGAGGATGAAGGACAACAAGTTATTCAAGTGAAAATGGAGTGACTCAACTTATTTTTGTCTAACTCTGAGAGATAAACTTTCTTATTTTATATTTTTTTTTAATTCTATTTTTTAATTTTTTGCTGTATATTATGCTGTATTAAGATTGTGATGACCTTGTTATTTGTTATTTAGATGTAATTTGTATTTGATTTTTTTACATTGAGCAAACAATGTTATCCCTTAGATCTCTCATTTTCTTACGTTGTTTTCCTTTCAGATATCTAGATTTACTTATGTAACATAGAATGTGTGTGACCTTAACCAAATGATTTTTAATGGTGTGAGAGCTGTCTCTACCATTTGCAATGCATATGCCAGTGTTTGCTTGGGTTCCTAGTTTTCTCTGATCTAGAGATGGCAAGAGCCATAAATATTTTGATGATTCTAAAAAGAGAACTAGAGATGACAATGAGAAGAACACCATAAATATCTTGATGATTCCATATCAATTTGGTTATCTTCTGATTGGTTTTATCTCTCAAGATTCAAATCCTATTGATTTTACTTTGTGTAAAGGTAATGATTGTAAAAGATGTGAAAAACATTGTGAGGATTATATTTGTATTGGCAAGAAAATGTGGGGCTCGTTAGTTTCTTTAAAGGCCTTCAACGCCCAACTGCAGATTCGTTCCATCGCTGGGATCTTTGATATTGCCAATGCCCAACAAAATGATAATGTTAAGTAAGCAAAAACACTGTTCAGGCGTGGAGCGAGACAACATGGAAAATTTTAAATTTTTTAATGGCCCAGACAAGCAACATCCTCACACCTGCTCAGATTGATCGTGTCTTGATTCATCGCAGACTCAAATGTGGGTCTTGATTCATAGTAAATTATTTTTTAATGGATTTTTAAATATCATTTTTTAAAGGTAAAATAGATTTTTTTAGATATCATTAATATTTTCAATAATTTAATTTTTAAATTATTGTAGAAAATGATCTTTTGGATTATATATATAATTTGAGAGTTATCTTACCTATTATTTATTATTTATTATTAATTAGTGTGACTAGTATAGAGACAAAAAAGTTTTGACAAAAATGTATTTTAAAATAGTTGAAGTTACATATCTTAATATATTTTAAATGTTAAAAATTTACAAATGTTGGAATTAATTTGAGTTTTATTAGTATGAATAATTCAAAAGTATCTTTATTTAAATGTTGAGTAAAAAAATTATCTCACAATGGTAAACAAATATGATTGTAGATGGAGGAAATGGAAAACTAAATCATGGATTTAGCTTCTAGTTCATGCACAAGGGGATATGGTGAATGGAGATTCATGATGCAAAGAAATGAAAATGAAAGATGCAATAGAAAACAAAATTTGAGAGAGGAGAACCATTAAAAAATGCAAGTATGTAAATGATAGATTGACTTGCCAAGCCGAGAAATGAGAGGGAGCAAGGTATTTATAGATGTCCTCAGGGTGGAATCCAAGTTGTAGAATGAGTGTGGGATCAAATATTGGTTTAGAGGTGTAAGTGTTTATCCCATATTTATTAGGTGAGTGTAATAGATGGATATGAAAAATGATAAATAGGGAATGTATTGGGTATGCAAGAGCTTTAGAAAATAAGATTATTAAATAATGGATCCACTTGATTAATGAAAAAAAATGAGATTGATTTAAGAGGATAATTTTTACATGTTTACAATGACCTAGGTCAAACAGCAGTGAATGGTCAATAAATTTAAATAAATAGTTGTAAAATTTCAATATAGATGGAAGAATATTGTAAAGGAATTGAAACTCACATGAAAGTAAACTTGGTGTAAGAGTCCAAAAGTAAATTGTCTTGTGAAAATGAAATGTAAACATAATCTAGATCATTAAGCGCAACTAGACCTCCAAATTTTTGGCAAAAATCAACTCCATTGCCTTCTTTGTCTCCACCACCTTTATTCTTTTCTTACCTAATAATCTTATATTGGATACATGTAGTTTGATATACAACAATATTCAACAAAAACTGTTCAAACCCTCATTAATATCACCATAACCATAACATAACAATTTTCTACCTTTTTGTTGACTCTTGCATTTTAGGAACCAAGACATGTAGACACTAACAACACATGCAAAATTTGTGATATTTATGTTGTAAAATTTGCCCATATCTTTAGAAATATATAGCATATTGATTATACTTATCTCTGTAATTATTTGGTGATACCTATATTATAATAACAAAATAGTCACTAACATTTGACAAGAACTTCACTGCATTGTAGGCTTATTTTTCTTAGTGGTGAACTTTATCTGAAATTAGTAATGGAAACTTTTGGCCTTTTCTTTTTTTCATTTTTGGTGTATTGTGTTGTTGAATAATATGAAGGGATTTTGTCTTTCAATAAATAAAAAAAGACTGCGGGACTAGTAGACATGAATTTCCCACTGTTAGTGAAATGTTATGTTTTCTCTTTTATTTTCTTTTATTTTGAGTGGTTGTTATTCAATTTTTTTATACTATATTAAATATGAATATACAATTTCGGCATTGGAACCTAGAATAATTATACAATTTCAGCATGGGAACCCTATAGAAGATTGTAGTATATTAATTTTTAAAATTAATGAAGGATCTTGCTTGTTGTTTCTTGGGAGTTTTCTTTATCTTCGTGATCATATATTTCATTTATCTCTCAAAATTGAATAGATTGGTGAGATTTGTATTATCATTCTTTCATAAAGTTGTGTATCAAATTTGTCCATGGAGTATGATGGTTTAATTGCATTAAAATTTAAATATGTTATGCCATATTTTTCTTATATTATTGCGTTAATATTGTGGATGGTTGTGTGGATACTAGCTATTGCAATATTGTCTTTTCCTAATTTCTCATCCAATCTTTTTGATCAGATAGATAAGTGGTGGCTTGTCATTGTCTAATTTTTCATTGTTTAATACAAAATATAACTAGATCTAGGTTAGGATATTTGAGAATTTTAGAGATTAGGTTGTTTTTGTTAGGGTGTAATAAAGGAAAAGTTCCAAATATGAGCCTTTTCTCAGGTTAAAACCTTTTGTTTTTCTAGTAGATCTAAATCATTTGATTACTTAATCTCGTCCAATTTGATTAATATTGATAAAAGGCTTCTTGTAAACAACTCATATGCCACCTAGCTTTTCCAACATGGTTAGGACCTAACTAACTAACTAACAATATTTGATCTTGATCATCAACTTTTTAAATGAAGTGAAGTGCTCTACCTTTCTACTTAACATTGGTTATGCTAAAATCATTATCAACAAAAAATGTCTTCAAGAGGGTTCAATTTATAGATTTGAAAATGGGTTTAACGATGGCCTGGATTCAAAGATGAAGTATGATGACGGATGGTTGAGATGCATTAGATTCTAGAACAAGCTAGCCTCTAAAGCAATAAGAAATAATTTTTGTGAATGGCTAGGACTAAAAAGATTTAGTGTGAAAATGGATGGTCGGGATTTAATTCAATTTTTTTTCAATATGCAGGAATTAAATATTAGCAGAAATGCTAAAGGGGATTCAGTTAGCCCAATCAATTAATTAATCAAGATTTATAAATTGATCAAATAGAGGGATTGAGAATTTGACCTTTTAGTGGATTACTAAATTGAAGGAAATACTTTTAAGAAGGAATTAGTTAGCCTTACCAATTAATTAATAGTTATTTCATTAATTTGTGTGAGGAGATGGAAGTTAAGGTTAACTAGTTTAACTAGTTAGATTTATGATAATATAGAGAAAATAAGTAGATAAATTAGTGAATAGTGAATGGTGAATTGTAGAAAAGCAATAAATAAATTTGGAATGTGTACAGTTCTACCTTATTAATTATATTATAAAATGTTAATGTATATTTTATTTCGGTTCTAGTTTAGTATATTGCATTTATTCTATTTTCCTCATTATATCATATTGGGGTTAATATTTTGACATAAAGACCTAGGCCTTATATCTCTCTTTTGTTCTTAGCAATATCTATCCAATAAGCACATACAAAAACTTTGGACTTTACAATGAACTTTGTTACCAATAATATGACTAACACTTGTGGTATTATGTAGTTTGTCACTTTTAAAATAAGACTACCATTGTGCAACCATTTTATAAATGGCCATATATTGCACTAACTAAATTTTGACGGTGTTAACCTCCATAGGGCACAACCTTACACTAGTAGATGAGAGTCAATGGAGAACACAAAGTGGGTGTTTGTAATTTGTTCACTTTTTGATTAGCCACTAAACAAGAATTATTTCCAACTAATAATAAGAATTTATATAGAACACAAAAAATAGTAATGGATACAATATTAAGGGCCCATAATAGAGATGGTTTAGAATAATGTAAAAATGGAAGGATATAACAATTAAGAATAAGTCCTATATAATAAGTAGGAATTATATGTGATAGCTTAGATGAACATAAAGGTGTATGATAGGGAAACACAACTTGCATGATATATGTTTATCCACTAAGCATAGTTTCCTTATTTAGAAAAAGGAAAATGGACATAATACAAAGCTTTTCATAGAACAAATGCAAGTAGTAGACATAAGTAGTAAAATGTGCCAGCTTAGTAGTACAAAGGTAAAGAACTAGCACATATGTCAAGTTATGTATAGAAAAACTATTGAAATTCAATAAACAATTAAAGAAAAGATTATAGAAATAAAAATATGTAAAATATTTGTGTGGTTTTAGAAAGGTTTTGAAACATGAAGGGTTGAAATTTAATTACAAACTAGTTCCAACACAAAGGTACTTACATTTATTGGCTATATTATTCATAGGAATACAACACATGCTATGCCTATGTTAAGTATTAGCTTTCCTTTTAAGAGATTTTAATGATTATTTGGATAAATGAAACAAAAAATAATCTTTACTATTGTTTGTTAGAGGGTTTTATACAAACCTATTAATGTGTAGTCTTCCTAATATGGGAGCATGAACCATAGGCTAAACTTCTTTGACTAAGAGCTAAGGACTAAGGGGTACATGTTTTGACAAATTTCTCTAGGGCACTATCTTTGCCTCATCCCATATGATGTTGGAGCCTTGGAATCAGTTAGATGATCCCTAGTCATGGGGGCTTCACTGGTTAGGAAATATTATATCATGTGCATTCATATTAGGGGGTATAATATCCCCAAAATGAGGGTACAATATATTGCTTATTGATGACAATAGGAGGGTTCTTAATTCCGTCTATGAAAAAATAAAGTAATTGGTAAAAATATGGGGGCTTTTAATTTGGGTTGTGTATTGGGAGGGGGTGACAAAAAAGCAGTTTAGGGCAATATTGTTTGAAAATAGGGGGATTCTTCAGTATGCCATGAACACACGCACTATAACCTAGGTTCACTAAGTGAATCCCCCGTGTCCCTAGTGGGATCATTAAGAAAAATTCAACTTGACCAGTAGACCAAGGGCCCATTGACATGTACCTATAGAATTTAATCCATACTAGATCTAGAAAAATATGAGAAAAATAAAAAGGATCATGGAATCATAGAATGTCTTGATAAATTAAATACAATTTTTCTCATATTCTCAAGTAAATTGGATCAAGAATATATAAATTATCCTTTGCTAAATTTATTTTTGGAAGTTGAAAGATGATGCCATATGATGATGTGGCTAGTGATATAAAATCTAGAAAGATCTAAAACTACAATATTTAAGAATGTTATAGATTTTGTTTTTATTATTCTCTCTTTCACGCTGTAATTAATTTTCCCACCTCTTGAAATTAAAATAATTGATAATATAAATTTCAACTATATATCATTTGAAGCTATTGAAAAATGAAATTTATTTTCATATACTTGTTTTAACCTTGTTGTCACATCTTCTAAAATATGTTTTCTAGCCGAGGCTATGTTGTTTTGTGAGTTTAATAATACAATTCTTGTATTGTGAGATGAAGTAGATCAATAATACTCAAAAAAAATATTTTATTCATGCTCATGGAGTTCTTATTTGGTGAAAAATTCTCTCACATCTTTGTCATAGCGTCACTACTAGCAATGTATGAAACTACAATATGTACATTGTGATGTAGAGCTTCAAACAAAAGTTATTCTTCTCCATTCTACTCATTCATTCCAATCAACTCTCTATAATTGTTTTAGCTCTCCAACTACTTTTATTTCATTACAATCTACACATAGCATCACTACTAGCAATGTATGAAACTACAATATGTACATTGTGATGTAGAGCTTCAAACAAAAATTACTCTTCTCCATTCTACTCATTCATTCCAATCAACCCTCTATAATTGTTTTAACTCTCCAACTACTTTTATTTCATTACAATCTACACATTACATACCTGATCTCAGTTCTTTCCTATGTGCTCTTTATAGTTATTTTAGTTGCTCATTTACTTGTCTCATGCAGATTATTGCATATGAATATGATAAACAATAATAATAAAATTAGTAAGTATAATAGACATTTTCAGCATTGCATCCTTGGTTAGAGGAAATCATTCCTACTTTTGACAGATAAATTAAAATCACCTTGTATATGTTGAAATAAGTCATGAGGAAATTGAATCTGATGGATCATAAAGTGCATGCCGACCATAAATAATGATGAAGTTAAATATAATGGCGAGTAAGAAAGGAAAAATAACAAAACATAAAAATGCATAGATTTAACCCGGTTCACCCAATGTGGGCTACATCCAACAGAGAACTAGTTATCCACTTCTTTCTATAATCCAATGAACAAAAAATTACAATATGATATCTTTTACATTACACAACTACTTATATTAACATATATTTAATTGCCAAATTCTATATATGAAAAGCATGCATATGACTTTAATAAATGTGGACTTTTTTCAATGCATATTATTATGAGTCTATTGTCCACATGTTATAACAATGGCACATCTCAATTATAACAAATCCTATAATTCAAATATCAACGAGTCACCTAACAACTACTAGGTATATAGAAGCAAGGTTCAATTGACCCCTCCACCTCAAAATGTTGCTAAACTGAATTTCTATGGTTCTTCAAGAGGAAATATAGGACCATCTACTACTAGTATTATATTAAGAGATCATAAAGGAGCTGTAATTCAGGCTCAGTCAATAAAGTTTCACAAGGAACAAATAATTGGCAGAAATTCAAGCTCTTCTTCTTGGTTTGCAGATGAAAAATGAGCTTAACATTAAGCATCTACACATTGAAGGAGATTCACTCTTAATAATCAATGCTTGAAGGGAACAAGTAGAGTGTAATTGAAAGATCAACTATGTTTTGAAGACCAACTCAATCATATATATAGGGAAGCTAACAAGGTTGCTGATAAATTGGCAAATTTGGCTTGGCTTATGAACAAGAAACAACTCAAAGTTCCTATTATCATGAAGATATTTCAATGCCTCAAGGTCTTCAACAGATATTGCTCGACGACCTTTAAAACTGACTCAATGTTTTCCATTAATGTTTGTTTGGTTTTGCAGGGTTCTCTTTATGCATTGATGTTGTCTTCTACATGACTCATTTGAATTAGTCAAAATGATCAATGTTATTTTTCCTACTTGATGGAGTCGATTGCACCTTCGCTATTCCACGTGTCTCTTTTTTGCCAACATATTTCAAGGTTGTGAAGTTGACGTGGATGTCAGTTTTGAACTTGCCTTTTCATATTCTTTATTGCAGCTCGAGTGGGGTTACATTACCAAATATTATATTTGTGTCGTCTTTTCAAAATGGATGCTTGCATACTTCACATGTGTCATTTGGTAATTAATAAAAGCGGAGGCTGAATGATATATGTCATCCACATGGCCAATTCTCTCTCTCCAAGAACATTCATAAATGAATGGATTAAGAAAATTTTAATGGAAATAGATTCCCGTATTAGTTCATGCACCTCTTCTCTACAAGCCTATCTCATTGACAGGATATTGGGGTGATTTCAATCACTTCGATCTGCCACAAAGGATCTTCCATATCTGCAAATAATTGCCTTTTGTGAATCCGTTCCATGTTTTTTGTATATATGAACTTCAGTTCTCACATCCAGTTTTGCCAATTCTATCAATATTTTCGTTTAAGGCGCAGGCTTTTCAAGCAAAGGTCATTTGATGTAGGGTTTCTCCATTCGGGCTGTTCGATAAGTGTTCCAACTGCTCCAAACTCTTTGACCATCGGTCTCTATATGTGTTTTCCGAACACGGTATTCCAATCTTTCCCTTCCCGTTGCTAGGTATCTTCATTTGTGTATGGTGGATCATTTTCATTGTTAGGCTAGAGTTTTTGTGGTTGGATCTTTGTTAGTCTTTCAATATTGTTGTTTTCACTATCCATTTTCACCATATACATTAATTACTAATCTTAACTCCCAAATAGACAATAAAATAAAGTGAAAATAAATAAACAATTAAATTCCCAATTAAATATAAAAGCTCCAATAATATAATTTCATAAAATAATATTAATATTATATAATGAGCTCGAAATAAATATTATTTATTAATTACACACAAATAAGAGCTAAATAAAATTATTAATTATTTAATGACCATAATTTAATAAAATCAACCCAACACAATAATTAAAATACCACATAACTCCTAACAAGGCAACATAACCAAAATACTAAAACTGACAAGGCATCAACTAAGCTTAGAATGTGATAAGACATTATATCATTCTCTGATCGACTTGCCATTGAGATTAGATACATACACAAAATTGTAGAACCAAGTGGAGTCAATGTCTAGTACCTACAATCTGCATAACACCAAACATCTCTGCACAACATATATACATATATGCAGTCACAAAGTAAACACATAGGTGAAAGATAATTGCAATGTCACACCCCACTCATAAATGAGTGGTATGACATCATCCCTTCCATTTCCACATAAAAAATACATTATGGTAAGACAAAGCTTCATCAGTAACATCATCATATCTAACATGATCATAAAGTAAAGTTAGCACAAGGTACGATAAAATATAAGCCATAACATGCACATAATGAATATGCATAAATAAGAAAATACAAATCTCAATATTATCATAGTCCTGAGTATATCATCATCCACATAAAACATAATTATCATCTATAAACATGCAATGTATGTCATCAAACTAGTATCATCAGAACATAAACAAAACCATCAACATCTACCAAGAGTAACATAAATAAGTCTAAACAAATCTATAAAAGTCTACCAATGCATCAAAAGAAAAGTATGTCAAGGAGAGACACTACAATCCCATTATATTAGATGCATTTTTTATAATGTATTACATTTATTTTTGTATTAAATCATCATCATCTAGGAATTAATTCATTAATCATATGCATATCTATACAAATCATTCACAACACACTTATTACCCTACATACATTCACATATAAACATATCCTCCACTTGTATATAAATGCAATCTCTTTTGACTACCACACACACACACACACACACACACATACATACACACATACACATATATATTATTGCAAGGTCTGTGCTCTTGTTATCCTTGTGTTATATAGTGCAAGCGGCGGGTTTGCGATATGACCTAAATGCCTCCCATGGATTCTATGTGTCATGCGGTTATATCGGGCATTAACAGGTTGATATTTTGGTACAACAACAACAATATTTCCAACAAGCAGTATCAAATATTTCTCATGGGTTCAAACCCCCTTCTTGTGGTGGGGGGATTGCTTCAAGGTGTGCTCCCTTAGTCTCCTTGTGTTGTGTAGTGCAAGCGACAAGTTTCTGACATGGCTTAACCACCTCCCGTGGATTCTATGTGTCACATAGTTGTATCAGGCATTAATAGGTTGATCTTTTGGTGCAAGGGAATCCGTGTTTCTAACACATATATGTACATATATGAATATATGAATATATGTATGTATGTGTGTGTGTGTGTGTACACACACACACACATACATATAATGTGTCAAATCATGGTACATAGTAAAATCCCTATAGGGTCAAAAAATGGCTATGTCTCACTTATTATAAATTATGATTGTATATTTTATTTTAGTTCTTGTGTAATATATTGATATTATTCTATTTTTCTTACCACATTGGGGCTAAATTTTTTACATAAATAATGTAGACCTTATATCTATCTTTTATTCTTACTATCTCTATTTTTTGTAATTCTATTTGTGGGAATTTTGGCACATTCATGTAGCTGTATGTGAATATGTTTCTTAAGAAGTGAATGATCTTGTTGAGTTCTCATAGCCGTATGATGAAATTAGATTATAATTAATGTCATGAAATCAATCAAGTTGACTTTCTTTTTGATTAATTTCTCATCTAATATGAAAGTATACACACACACATATACATTAGATAGACACTTGAATAATTTTCTAAGTGACCGAAATATTTATATTGCTAAGTTGTAAAAAGATTATGAAAAAAGTGTTACACCCCATTTTATGACATTGACAATACTTTCCACTTTGAAGCTATGGTGTGGTAAATATGTATGTGAGATTTGGTTTACATTAGATGGATATTTTGAAATGAGCACATGGACATCTAATATTTATCATTAGTGCTTAATTATATATGATTATCTTTTTTATTTCAATGTATTTGATAATCTTTATGTAATGGGCTAACTACTATTGTGATTGCTATGTTGGATGCAAGAAAATTTACCTTATCCTCCAAGATAGAGAGTGAGAGTATCATTGGAGAGAGGGATATGGATATAGTGAACAAGAGAGTAATATCATATGAGTTTTTGCACACACACACATATGTTCAAGTCACCATTGTATTGTGCTAGAGTAATTGATTGAAGTACCTTGTGTCACTTTAGGTATATTGTCAATATGAATCTATGTTGTCAAGGCCTGTAAAGTTCCCAAGAATTGTAATTCATTGTATGTTAGGAACATTTTCAATGTCTGACAAGTTCTCAGTTAGTTCATATTTCATAGATAGTTCTGGTAGAAGAAGATTTTTATGTGTTGTTATTTGAGGGCATGTATTTCTTCTGGATGCAGATCATATTGTTGTTACTTGCTAAAACATATTTTAGTTTTCAGCTCTATTTAGAACTATAGCTTCAATTGTCCTTCCTTATTTCCAACCTACCTAAATTCTTGCTACCAATTTGTCACTTCTATTGTCTGGGTTTTACATAAGGAATCTTGATGTTTGGAGGCATGATGACTAGAAAGGATTTCCATGCTAAATGGGATGAACCCATTTAAAAGAGGATGCCAATTGGGTAATTAAGAAGTGTGTGAAAGAGGAATGAAATGATGACCTTAATCCTTTCTTAGCAATGGCTTGACCTAGTGAAGGTTTGTGGAAAATGGAGGTGAAGAGGTTCATGTAGTTGAGTTTGAGCAGCCATTAAGACCATTCCTAGTTTTGGGAGTGGATAATGATTGAGAAGCAAGGAGGGAAGAGGCACATCAAAGAGTACTTGAAGGATTGAGAAGCAAGTATGTAATATCAGGAAGGAGAGGGGACAAAGAAGAAAAACAAGAAAAAACCATACTCTAGGAAAGAAGATTATAGGCTTAGAAAGAGTACATATGAAAGGGGTCATTCAAATCAATAAAAAATATTTAATAATAGCTATATATGTATTATGCTTTATCATATGGCCATTTTGTAATCATATCTTGATGTATGAGGGTGTTGAAGGAGGAAATCTATTTTTTGGTTTGTAGGTGGTTTGGAGAATAGGTTGACATGATAGATGAATGGGGTGTATGTTATGGACTATATTGTTATCTTATTGGTATGTAATTTCTATTTTCAAATTAATATAAACTATAACTTTTACCAATAAAAATAATAATTATAATTGATCCTAATAAAACAACTATTAACAATTATAAAATTATATAATATAAACAATAAAGTGAAAATATATATTTTTTAATAACTAAATGAATTTTTTAAATTTTTTTGATTAAATGTTATAAAATTATATTGTATATATTAAAATGATTAAAAAGAAAATTATGATTTTCAAAAATTATAATAAAAATTTGAATGATTTCAACAAAAGATACAAAATTATAACTATCAAAGATACATGATTTTTTTAATAGAAATATTTTGTGTGTAATGCTTGTAATGAAATAGTTTAATTATTTATTTAATTTAATTTAAATGGTGTGAATCAAATTCCTATATTTAGAAATCACTTTATTTACAAGAATATCAATAAAAAAAAGAAAAGTTATTTAAAATAGACATTTATTTTTGAAATATAAGGAAATCTTAAAAAGAACTTATAAAATCTATCATTTCTATAAATTTTCTCCTATAACACCAAAGTTTTTCATCCAATCATATTGTCGATAAATAATTTCTAATTTAAAAATATAAATCTCAACATTATAAAAATCAAGTTTAGTTTGAAAATAAAAATAATAATCACTTTCGATTGGTACAACAAATCAATTAATTAGACTTAAGTGAATGCAATAGTATTACGAATAAACTATATTTTTTTAATTATATTTTTATTCACGAAAATAGACACTTCAATAATATCTATCATACCTTTTAAATATTTTTTCCTTAGTTCAATTACACTAAAAAATCTCAACAGCCTTCTCAAAACTCTCTTTTCAAACCTTTTCAAACCTTTACAATTGTGTAATGGAGCTCTAGCAATCTAAAGGAGAATATTACTCAGCTCTAACACTATATTGAATGGATATTAGATCAGAAAATAAAGCATCATCTTATTCAATTATTAATTATTGAACAAAGATTTTAAATAGAAACTACTATGTGTGCATACAATAGAGATGAAATCAAAATATTACTCAACTCTAACACTACATTGAATGAATATTAGATCAAAAAATAAAGCATCATTTTATTCAATTAGTAGTTATTGAACAAGAATTTTAAATAGAAACTACTATCTGTGCATACAACAGAGATGAAATCAAAATTATATTGTTTCTCATTAATTAAATCACCCAAAATCAGACTACATATGAACAAACTAATTGCCAATATAAACTAACTAGCGGTTGCACAGTTTGGTTTATTTTCGTGCAACGGGAAGCCAATAGGCGATCAAGCATGCAAGGTTAAGGGCATGGGTAGTGATTTAGTAACATACAATAAAAAGATTTTGAACTTTACGAAAACAAAATATACAATGACAATTAACATTAACAAATTTTTTTCCAAAAATGAACATAAATATCAATTGTCAATTGCAATTATTTTATATTTATTGACAAAATAACATTGATAAAAAAATGCACAACACTAAAAAGTACCATCCACAATTAGATGGTTTTTGAATAGGTATGCACTACAGTTGCACAACTCAAGGCATGGGGATTTTATGCAGGACTAACGAACAAGTTAGATACTTGTATTCTTTGTTGTTGTGCATCTATTTTTGGTTGCAGGGTTTAGGTGAAAATAAAATTACCTAAAACCTATCACAAGGATTGTGTTCATATTCAATTTTGGCATGGGAAAAATTTGGAAAAAGTTCATTAAGTGATATAATTTAGGAAAAAAATTGTCATTTGATTCAAATAATATAAAGTTACAATAAAGGTTCCAACCTCTGCTCATGTAAGGAGGGAAAGCACTCAAAAGGTGAAACCTAAGCCCATTGTTGCTGCTAGTTCTTTGGGCCTTGCATATATAGTTAAGCTAGATCCTGTTCAACCAGTAGCTAAACCTTGAAGCATTGATGACTGTTATGTGGCATTGTTAGAGGATATGAAGGCCCTTGGTGCACTTGATGATGAAAATTGATACATTTCCTATTTAGATTATGTTTAACCACTCTCAAGTTCCTGTGATAAAACAATTGATTAGTACAAGAAGTGTACATATTATTGACCAATGCAGTACACTATATTTTGGGTGATTTGTAAGAGAAGTCTTCAAGATTATTGATGTTATTGACAACTTTTGATTTACTCAGCTAATCTTATCCAAAGATGTTATATAATTGCAGGGTGGCAGGGTTGCCTTGTTCTTCGTTATTGCTGCATTTATGTGGGAATTCTAACACATGTTGAGTACAATTTAATTTTAGTTCAATGCCACCATTCGTAGTTCTGCTAAGTTATTTGGGCCTCTTATATTTCATGATAGCAATTCTAGCATTCTCTGTGTTATAAACAACAACTACTCTTTCATGATAACAATTCTGACATTTATACTCAAGGTTTCACTCTATGTTGATTTTTTTACAATATGCTATTTGGGTTGTTTAACAGGTGTGCTTTGACAAAGAAAATGTCAAAGTCCTATAATAGTCCTTGATATTGCATTGGGAGAGTTTCTTTGTAGATGTCATTTAGCATATTGATGTGTAACATTATGCTTAAAATGTTTTAGAAACTCGTTATATTATTTGGGAGATGTTCACGATGGGTAACATGGATAAAAGATGTCAAGATATCTGCAAATGTCACACAATAAAATATTTTCTATTATATAATTCATAAATAACTATATATTCTCCATTTAATTATGTATTATAATTTAAATTATATTTTTTCTATACTTTATAGTACAATTAACTTTGTATACTTATAATTCAAAATTCAAAAGTGCATAAAGTTTATTATAATGTAACCTTTATATACTTTAAAGTTTATTCACTTTTGAATTATAATAAACTTTGTTTCACTTTGAAGTGAAAGCTTATTCATTTATTAAATTTATTCACTTTTAAATTATAATAAATTTTATTCACTTATAAGTGAAAATTTATAAGTGTATTAAATTTATCCACTTTTGAATAAACTTATAAGTGAAATTTATAAGTGTATAAAATTTATCCACTTTTGAATAAACTTATAAGTGAAACTTTATTCACTTTTGAATTATAAGTAATAGTTTTTCACTTTGGAATTATAATATAAAGTATATAAAAGCTATATTATAATAAACTTTATACACTTTTGAATTATAAGTATATAAATTAAAAGTGCATAAATTTTATTATTTATATCTATATTATTTATAAAGTTTATAAACATACCTAATAATAAATTTTATAAAGTTTTATAACTTTATATATTAAATATGAAACTTTAAATTATAATATTTAAATTTTATTATGAAGTTAAACTTTAAAGTATATTAAAGTTTAATATAGTTTAATAAATTTTACATTTTAAATTAACATCATGTTTAATATTTTATATTTAACTCTACTTTTTAAATTAAAATTAAATATATATTTAATATTAAAATAAATGACAATAAAAGGACAACCAAAATATTAATAATTTAAATTTAAAAATAATATTCAATATTTCAACATAAATATTAAATATAAAGATATATTGAAAAATAAAAAAATATAATATGAATATTGTACATTTATATAAATATATATTAAAAATTAAAAAATAATAATTTTTTTATTAAACTATTTAATTTTTTTTTTAAAGTAAAATATAAATAAAATATATAAAATTTAAGATATATTAAAAAAAATAAAATTATAATATAAATAGAATACATTAAATAATCAAAATAAGTATAAATAAAATACAATTAAAAAATAATATAGAAAAAATATATTCAAATTTTTAAAAAATAATATAGAAAAATATATTCAAATTTTTAAAAAATATAATTAAAAATTCATTAAATGCGGCAAGAGAGAGGGGTGGGGTGTGGGCCCAAACTAGACTCCATACTTTCAGCAGGCGATAGTACCGGATGCAAGGTCATTCACAATTATAAGCCCTCCGATGATATTATCGTTGGTGGGGCCGGCAAGTTTTGAACAGTTTTACTTTAGCAGCGTGAGACATAACGTAACTTGGCTTTCCTTTTCGACGCCACCGGAAAACGTGAAAATGATCCCCCGGAAATAGCAATAACTGACATACTAACACTTTTCCGGCTTAAAAACCCCATACAAAGAGCCTATCGGCTCAAAAATACTAGCAAACATGGTTAACAAATAATTCTAAATAAATAATAGAGATTTATGAAAACTAATTGTTGATGTAAACTAAAAATACGAACAGACATTGTTAACAAATAATTCTAAATAAAGAAGAAAGACTTGCATTGAATGCAAGAAAAAATATTAAGAAGGTTGGGAGCCTAGCTAGATTGGTGAGAGCTTCTAGTGATGAAGGACGAGGTCACAAGATTTAATGTCCCCCAACCCACATGATATCGAAAGAATGAAACTTGGTGTCACTACAGTTTATAAAAAAAATGATAACCCCATTTGTCCAATCTTAAAAAAAAAACATAGAAAACAAAAAAACATTAAGAAAAAACCAACGTGCAACAAATGACTACAGTTACAATGCATCGAATAAAACCAAGAATTCTCAAAGAATACAAGATATGGTGTTGAATGGTAGCTTTATCATTGACGTATATGATACAGAGCAGTTTTTATATTTGAATATATACTGACAGCAAACTATGAGAGATGAAGAAATTTTCTGTTTTGTTTTGTTTGAATGAATTGTGTGCTCAAAAGAAACATTCTGTTGTGTTTGTACATTTTCATCTTGGGGAGGCATGTACGGCATTCTCGTGGTATATGTAAACACTTCTTGGGCCATAGATTCTTGTTGACCACCGTGGGGAACATTTGATATGTTGGGTTGAATAGTGCTAGCTAAAGTTCTTGTCGTCATTTGCGATAGTGGTAGATTCTGTGGATTCATCTGGGGTATTGTTAATTTAAATAAGAGAGGCAAAGCTTCACGTTTATGCGGATTGTATAATGATTTGGATTAGTCATAGGGTTTTCAGAACAATAGCATTTAAAATAATTACTTTGAGAAAGACAACCAAAAATATTATTTTTTTTATTGTGAGAATAAATTGTATGACTAAAAACAAATAAAATAATTTGAGGCATTCAAAATATATGTTAAGAAATATTCCAAGCGCATGAGAATAAGACAATTTTTTTTTATAGTTATGTATTTAGAAATAGTCAATAAAAAACATTCAAATATACTGAAATTGAAGGGTTTACTCGAATTTGTTGTTGCTATGGTTGTAACATTAAAAACTCTACCTTTTTAGAACCTGACATGACTATTTAATTAGTGCTTAACATTATTTGTTATAAATAGCTTCCAGTTTTATGATCTTCCAAATAAATTTTATATTTTCGTTGGATTTTTGTTTAATACATTTAGTTTTTCTTTGAGATTATTTGATCTAATAGTTATTATCTTAATAATTTATTTTGATAATAATTGAATTGATTTAAGAATGAAGAGTTATATAAATAAAAGTAGACATCATATGTTTAAATTTTAAAGAAATTGGAATTGAAAGTCTCATTTAGATAATATATAAGGTAAACAAAAGATTTAGTAGCAGACATTTCTATATTTAATTCCATTGTTACTTGCTTATCCTGAAACCAAACATGCAACCTAAGTGGTTACTGCATAGGAAAACTTAAGAAGGATTGACATTGATTATCTTTAAGGCTCCTTAAATTAGTAAATTGCAATTCAAGGCTACTCGAAGCATATCAAGTCATAATGAATTTTGATTTAGCTAAAATCTCAAAAAAGAGAAGTTGATGAAAGATGAATGAAAGGAAAATAAGAGAAAGAGAGTCTTAGTGTTCTTGATAGAATTAGACTGAAATAAATTGAAATATCAATACTACAGAGCTATGCAAAGGAGCCACAAGGAAATGGTATTGATTTAAGCTACATAGATTTTTTTGAGCCATGATACTTACACATGGTGATAGAAAAATAGAATGCATTTTCGAATTTTTTTTTGTCCAATGCATATGAAACGAGATACATTTGATTGAAAATGTTTTCAATAGAATACTACAATATGATTTTAATTGATTTTAACTATTTGTTGCTTAATTTTTAGAAGTAGAAATATTTTTAATAGTTAAAATCTAACAATTAAATTTCAATCATAAATTAAAAGAACATTAAAATTATGTGATCACTGATTAATCATTAATATATCACACAATTATTCTTTTAAAATAAAATATAACAACAAAATATCTATAATTTAATATTATGTAACTTTAGAAATTTTTAAAAATTCACGAGAATACTGAAATTATTGCATGGGATCTTGCTCTTATAGTGACCATAGATTATTAATTGCTACATTTGAATAACTTTATATGTGTTTTTTTATGGATGGTTACTAAAATGATCAAAATTCAAGGACAACAATAGGAAAAGACCTAATTTTTTTATGGGTCACCGTAAAGGGGTAAAGGTAGGATATAAATGATCACACTAGGAAAAAGATAACGTGTTCATGAAATTGGGAGCTTCACCACTAAATATGTTGAAATATGTGAAATTGAAACCAACAAATTTTACAGGAGAACTAAAAGGGGACTATGAGAATTATAAAAATTGGGTTGCTTTGGTATACGTTCTATGATTATAAAATAAGATGAGATCAAACAGTACTGGCTTTTAAATTATGCAGTCTATATAGATCTGTTCTTTCTTAATAATTAAACATGTTTTAATAGTTGTTAATAATATTTATTCATTTAATGTCATAATTAAATAAAATGTGACATCATATTTGATGATGTGACCATGAAATCTTAGTTATAAGCAAGAGACTTACCAACTCACATAAAATTTTGAGAATCACAAAGTTTGATATTGAACTACTGAATGTCTCCCTAATAATTTATCACCAATTTTATTTTGTTAATATGAAATTTGTCCTAATTCAGAATAAGACAAGTTGTTCAAAATTTATTTAAAATACAATATCTTTTTAACTTAAAAAAAAAACTTAAATATAAATAATCCTTTTTAATTATTTAACTCTTTAATGGAACAACATTATCTCGAAACTCTATAATAAATAAGAAAGTATAGAACATAAGTTTTAAACCATAGAAGAATTTTTTATTTAACTCCATTTTACACTGACCACTCGAAAGAATTATGTTTAAGTGTGTGGTGTTCTCAAAATTAATGATCTCCAAATCCCAATTTTTTTGTATGGTATCAAATCCCAACTTTCCACTAGGTAAAGAAAAAAACTATATTAAAAATTAACTGCCCATAGGAAACTTGGTGGTGTAAATGAATATATAGCATTCATAAATTTAAACTGAAATTCTAAGTTGTGATATTAAAGTTGTTGGATGCAATAATTCTTTTGGCTGGAATGGATTGCATAGACTCAATGACGACATTTTTTAGAACTTTGAAGATAGGTATATAGTCCTTGACCTTTGTAAAAATATTCTTTGCTTTAACATCCACTGGTTTGATTCTTGTAAAATATTAAAAATTTCTGTTTTAAAAGGGCCAACAGTTGTCGATATCGATAAATGAGTCTGAGAGTGTGATTGAAAATCCCAATGCAAATTTATGTTTTGACTTAGTTTCCTCAATTAGAATTTTTTGGATAAAAACAACTCCGACCCAAGGTTAATAAGAAACATATGAGGTTAAACACTTTCTTGCATTCCATTGTGGCCCATGGTTCGTCAAGAGTCAATTTGAGAGGCAAAGGAGTTTTGATAAAATTTGGTACTTGGGGCACATTTTTTTGGTCGCAAACAAGTTTATGAGGCATATCTAAGTGGGAGAATTGGTTGTCTAAGGGGGAGAATTGGCTGTCATAGTGGGTCCTAGCATTGTCATTATAGGTCCTAGGATCATCATCATAGATTTGGAATTTTCTCTGTCTATTGTGGTTGTAAAGGAATTTTCAAAGTCACCTAATAGAGATATATTCAAGAGCTGATGCCAATTATTTTTAAGATTAAAATATCACATTGGATTTTTGAAGATTTATTTTTTTAAAGTTTTAGTGATCCTAGTATCATTTATAGCTTTGTTAATCTAATTCTAAGAAATATTGGTTAAGGACATATGAATTTCTAGTGAAGAATCTAAGTTGGATGAGGTGTCTAAGTTGGGTCCAACATAACTGAAGTATGGGTATATAACTGGTTCCATTTCTAAAAACCATTCCTTGTTGAATATAGCCTTGGGTTGATGGTCCTATATAAATATTTTGTGGTTAATTTATTGACAACATTGGTGGGTTGTTTACATCTCCTAGTCTCATTGATTAAGGATAAGGACCTAACCCTAATTGTGTCGTGTCATGTTGAAGTTGTGGGTTTGTAACTGGACCTATTTTAAGATTTGGATTTGGATGCATGACACTAATTTTTTGCATCAAATTTGATTGATTTCATCCCAATGGTGTCTCTTTCATTGATTCTTGTTGTTTCCTTGAAGCTTGAGATCCTGTTTCAACCATATGCAATTTGGACTATACTAATTTTTTTGTTGCACTTTATTTTGGATACAATGCAATATGATGAATAAACCTATATATTTGGAAATTTTTGAGATTTTGGAGAATGGCCACATGAAAACTAAAGATGACAAATCACCTAATTGTTTTGGAGTTTATCAAAAATGAATTGATGAATGCAATCTAAGAAATACTCTGCACCTATGTTTTTTGATTTTTTTTTTAGATTTCAGAAAATGGACAGATGAAAACAAAAGATAATAATGCACCTAATTGTTTTGGATATTATGGAAGATGGATGGAAAAATCCAATCTAAGAAAGACTATGTACCTATGTTCTTGGAATTTTTTGACATTTTGGAAAAATCTTAAGATTACAAGTCTACAGGTATAAACATGGAAATTGATATGAAGTCACAATCTTGATAGGACAAGAGGATAAACTAACAATGTAGGAAAAAGTCTCTCTCGTCACTTCATTAATGATTTTGGGTCTTGAATTGATAGTAATAGATAGTGGATAAAAACCTTGAAGAGATAGTAAATTCTTGATAATGATATAGGGCTTGATCTAAGACTTGAAGTTATTGAAATTTTTTTAGGAAACTATTGATTTTAGATGATCTTAGATGTCCGAAAATGAGATTTAATATTGTAAAGATATTAAATTATTCCAATTAGATGTGTTCTAAATGAACTATCAAATGGACTAATGCTATATTTTGTTGTGTTTTTTATTTATTTTGAGGATCAAAATAAGATGAATGATTTTATGTACTAATTTGGATATAATGCAAATTAAAATAATGAGTGATCTTAGGACCTAAGAGAAATATAAGACTATGCAAAGATAATATAAGGTGATAACGAGGATAATGCAAAGGTGAAATCTAGGAGGAAGGAAATATTCTAAAGTTCATCTTAAGATAATTTGATCTAAATGAATCTAGCACTTAGGACATATAACAATTACACAATTTTTTTTCTAGAAAATGATTTTAAGCATGAAGACAAGAATTAAGACTTAGAATATGGACGATTATGCAAGGTATTATGAAATGATTTTTGTATGAACCTAAGATTTACAAACTTAGGATATGGATAAATATGCAAGCTATTATGAAATAATATGAGGATAAACCTAAGACTTTAAATAAACTTAGGATATGTATGATATGCAAGGTATCATGAAATGATTATGAGGATAAACCTAAGACTTATAAAATTAGGATATGGACAAATATGAAAGATATTATGAAATGATTATGGTAAATGGAAAATGAAAATAAATTAAGATGACGATGCAAGGATAAAGTACGGCCTATGTATCCTTAAAATAGTCTATATTTTTGATGTGATATAGTGGTGCTTGATGTTTTTTGATGTTTCAAAGCTTGAGGTCTTTGGACAAGTTTTCACTGTTCGAAATGTTTGAAGTTTCTGACAAGTTTTGATTGTTCTAAAATGATAATATTTATCATCAATCACATAAGACATAGTAGATAGAAATGGCTCTTCCACTTAACTCTTATTAAGAGTTATGAGTGAGAGGGG
Source organism: Cryptomeria japonica (assembly GCF_030272615.1). NCBI lineage: Eukaryota > Viridiplantae > Streptophyta > Pinopsida > Cupressales > Cupressaceae > Cryptomeria > Cryptomeria japonica. The sequence goes on along the minus strand of NC_081415.1, from coordinate 510,884,939 downwards.
CCTAGATTAGCCTACATTTTTATAGTAATGGTTTGAACAAATAAAGCACTTAGAAGCATGTGCTACCGAGGCTGGATAATGGATACTATTTAACTAAGGCCCCCACAACATAGAAATACACAAACAAAGTTGATATGTAGAGATTTGGTGACACTAGCTTTGCCACCACAACATGGGCTCACCGGATCTCATTCCCTAAAGATTTTAACAATTTATTGTATCATCCTAAATTGTATTCCCTTACAATTTAGACCATATTTAGGGCCCTCACCTTAGTGTTCACATCCCAATGCTTGACTAGGATCCAATCATGCTTGCATCGTACAAATATGAACTTAATTTCAAATTACACATCACATGGCCCCCTTATCCTAGCCCCAAAATAGGGGAGGACTAGGGCGTGGTGCTTGGGTCCTCGCACCATGGTCCTCCCTATTTGGAAACCCATTGACACATTTAAAATTTGAGTAGGATACCTTGCTCAAAGTTGGTCTATGTTGAAAAATTAATATGTTTTTTGGTGAGCAAGTATATAGGGAGGATTTCCCCTCTCATTTCAATATAATAGGAGAATCATAAGGTGCCCTATCAATCCCTATTCAAGCATTTAGGATTTGAATAATTCACCATCAAGAATTTCTAGAGGTCTTCAAGGCTACATTTTCTTCATCTATCAATTGTGGAGCACCATTACATTATTTATATACAAGTATGTGTGTGATTAGGGTTTTGTCATGTTCATGCCATTTCATGCACTGTATGTGATTACATTAAAAAATAATCATTATTAGTCATTTTGGATATGAGGTATATCCTTCCATATTTTTCTTTCAGTATTTGCAATATTTCGTTCATGGTTGATTCTAAACTAGGGTTTGACAGTAACAAATTAATCCCCATTCGATGTGTGAAAAGTTTGAAGGACCATGGCGACAGGCCCCATGGTCCCAACATTTTAGGAGCTCTTTCAGGGATCAAGTCCAAATCTGCTTATAGGTTTTAGATATACACGTGTCCCTTAATCCAATGATTTTAGCTTGGTGTTCTTTATGTTTTTGTTCTCATTTCTAGTACTTTTACCCTAATTTTAGAAAATTAAATAATTCAATTCAACTCAAGGGAAAGAAGAGGCACAACTAAGACCCCTTGGAATTAGATCATAATCTAGATCTATTTGGTTTAGATCTATCTAATTCCTATCTTTCCCTAATGTAATGGTCCTTAAGCAAAATTAGTGGTTTTACTACTCGTAATGGTGGAAACCCTAATTTTCACCATTACATTTTTGGTGAACCCAACTCATTACACCTTAATTTTTTATTTATGTTCTCAAATTGGAGAGTTTTTCAATTTCAAATTTAAATTTACATTTACAAATTTGATTTCTAATTGAATTTAAAAATTTAAGTTTAATTTCACAAAAAACCCCAATTTTCAAATTTAAAATTGAGCTTTTTAGTTGTCTAATTTGGATTTGTGATATTATACTTGAAGAAACCAAGATCAAAGAGACCAATAGATAGAAAAATGACAAGAGAGATAAAATATGACAAAAATAAACTATATTCTTATAAAGATGCAAAAGAGATTAATTGGATCATCAAGATTGTTACATACAACATGTAGATGAGCCTTCTTATAAAGGCAAGGCCAAGAGAAAAGAGAGAACACAATGATGACATGTGGCTCAATGAGATGCAAGGGTAGGTATAGGTAGGTAGGAGAAATGGTAAAATATTCCACATGAGGTGGATCGCCCACCGAAGGTGGAATTATCATCCCACAATAAGTGGATATGATAATGTAATAACAAGATCACACCATAAAAGGTGGAAATTCTCCTACATAAACACTCCCAATGTATGCACATCTCCCTAAGTGTCTCATATGACAACTACAATGTTGTACATGTACCTAAGTAAACTTCAGTAAAGTGCAATTATACCCAAGATGAATAAATAATTACACCAACACGCCCCCTTAAGTGCAACTTAGGGGAATGCACTTAAGTCTACAATGCAACTAAGCAATTCAAGATGGGTCCTGACTATAACGCCATGTTAGATAGCCATTTACAAATGTAAATGCAATCTCCCATAAAGTGGGGAAAGAGAGAAAAACCCAGTGGGATAAAACCCTCCACCAAAAGAGAGATGAAAACTATACAAAGAACTCTCAAAGAAGTATGTGAAGGACAAAACCCCATGTGAGGAAAAAGTCCCCCCCCCACTCATATGAGAGAAGAAGAGAAGCTAGGCATCCCCCCCTCAATGTAGAATCTACACCAATGGTAGAAGCTCAAAACTGAATGAAGAAACCGCTCCATAAAAATCAAACAATATTGCTCCCCTTGGAAAGAAACAAAACCAAAGGTGTATCCATGAAGTCTCCCTAATCATGAAGGGACGATGAAGGAAAAAAAATCATGATGAATGAGGTCTCTGAAATCTTCTCAAGTGTTCCCATGTCGATGGTGAAAGATACCCCCTCCAAAGGTGGTGTACTGATCCACACTGCTGAAAAAGGCTCTCCAAGATCTAGCGGAGAAGAATGTAGAACAAGCTCCAAAGACTCACATGTCTCCTCTAAGGATAAAGAGACCTCCAACTGCCAAACATAAGAATCCACAAACATGTCAACATCAAAAGAATGATCATGTAGAAAATGAATAGGAGGGTCAGAGTGTTCCCTCACAACAATCAAAGAAGAATCATCTTCATCAAAGAGAAGATGAATATCATCAATGATGTCTCCCAAATTTGCAATGAAGGACTCCACAAACAAACCTACAATGTCTATCAAGTAGTCATCCCATTGAAGTGAAATTGGAAGACAAGGAATATCCTACTGCACTGAATCACAAGAAGGAAAAATTGTAGCAACATTTGCATCATCAGGTACAACAAGTTGTATGATATCAATAGAAGGAGATGTAATGCAAGGCTCAAGAATGGGGTCACTTGTGAGAATCCCCAAGTTCAAGTACCCAAAGTTATCCTCAAAATCTGAACCATCACAAGAAGTGTTATCATAATATGTAAAATCATCCTCATTAATAGGAACAAAATCTGAAAAGGATTATAACCGAGATGCATGATAAACCACCCCAGTCGTAATGATAGCTCTAATCTCGAAGTCTCTAATGATAACTGACTCAGGTGTGAACTCCACAATTTTCTTTGTTGCCCCATATGTGATTTGATAGATGGAAAGAAGATTGTTTGTCAAATGGGGTACACAAAACACATCATTGAAAGAGTTATCCCTAATCACAATAGTTCCTTTCCAAATCACATCCATGTATGTATTATTGCCCATCAAAATCTGTGGCATGGTGCAAGGTTCAAATGAAGAAAACATAGACTGTGAAGATGCCATATGAGAAGAAGTCCCTGAATCATGACTTGTAGTAGCACAAAGAGATTGTCCTTTTCTTTTCCCAAAAGAGTGAGTTTTTCCACTTGTTTTTGCCTTAAATTCTTCCCCTTTTAAAAGTGGAAAGTGATGAATCCTCGTTCTTGTAGGCATTAGGCAAATCAATGTTGTTCTTTTTGAGGATATGGAGGAGCTCATTAATCTTCTTAGAATGGCAACGATGCTCCTCATGACCAACCTGTTTACAATAGGCACAAGTTGGTCTCTCCTTCTTTGGTGAATTGTCCTTCTTGGAAGAGGATGAATGCCCTTGTTGTGGAGAAGGTGGTGTTTTGTCCTAAGGCTTTGATTGCCTTTTCTTCTTGTTTGAGTTGTCCTTTTTTTATTTCCTTTGTTCCCTTGAGCTGCCGCATATGCTTGAGACTTAGAAGTCTTAAGAATGCCCACCATTATCATCTTAGTTTGTTCCATCATCAATATGTCGGTGAAAGCATAAAATGTAGGCATTGTTCAGCTTGAACCCATTGTCATCATATGGGTTTGGAAACTAGAAACAAATGTTGCATATTCTTGTGGAAGCTTGCCCATCAAATTAAAGATCAATTGAGTATCCTTCTTATCAATGCCACAATCCTTGAGTTGTTCCCTCAACTCTTTTTCCTTAGTGAAATAATCTTGTATTGTATCAAAGTTCTCAGGATCTAACATGGTGAGATCACTATCAATTTGATATCCCCTAGTCTCATCAACTTGACCATACAAGTATTGAAACTTTTGCCAAGCATCCTTAATTAAAGTACATTTCTCAATATGAAAGATGAGATCCTTTGATACATACTTTCTTAAGGTACCAATTTTCATGATTTTATTAGTGAGCCAACCCAAGTGACATTTGAGATCATCCTTAGGATCAATCAATATAATGAGTTAATTATATTTTCCATTAGTTTACTCCATGCATCAATTTTCCAAGTAGCATAATGGGTATGTGCAAGCTAATGAGTCACAAATTCGCGGAAGTCTGTGCGTTGGAAAACGTGCTCCACAAAATGGGCCCCCATTTTTAAAAAATGGGGGCCCGTTCTAAAAAACGGGGGCCCGTTAATGGTTCGGCCTCCCGAGCCAAAAGGTCACGGGGTGCCAAAGCCAAATAAAACGGGCCCCCGTTTACAAACAAAACGGGGGCCCGTTTTTAAAAAATGGGGGCCCATTTTCAAATTCTATTTTTACCGTTTTTTTGGACAATTTTTCATTTTCACCGTTACAGTGAGTTGACAAGAAGAGATAAAAAATGGGCCCCCGTGCTGTGGTTTCCACTTCAAGCCTCCACCACTATCCTAGGTACACATTCAGTCATCTATTTTCACATTTCATAATTTTCTTGTATATATATATATTTTTTTGTGTGTATTATTTAGTTTTTTTTAATAGTAGCATATAAATAAATTATTTTTTATATTTGTAAATTCTTGATTTTGATCTAAAATATTTTTGAACAGTTAACCCTAAACCGTAATCAACAAATTTAGAAACCAAAACCAAACCTAGATAATTAACAAAATGAAATCGACACAAACAAAAAACCGAAAAATGAAATGGAAACAAAAACAAAAATGTTCAAAAATGAAATTGAAATAAAACCGAACATATGTACCTAAATTGTTCTTAATCCTCATTAGGCAATACAAAAGTTACCACTAAATTAGTATAACCTTAAAAGTAATTAACATTACTCTTCAAATTTTAGATATGAAAGTTTAGGCTTAGGTTTATGCCATGCCATGGCATAAAGGTCCTATTATGGTCCTATTATGTCATGTGATGGTATAAAAGGATCAATTATGGACACAATTTTAGAGCAAAGCTAGATAAGTTACTAAAATTGGAGTTTGGTTTACATAGGTTCATAAAGGAAGCTAATATGCCAAATATATAATTCATTAAATCAAAATAAAAAATATTCTTGATTTATAATGTTGATTGATAATGATTTTTCTAAATGGGGTGCTAATTATATATACATCAGAAAGATTTGAAAAATATAATTCCCAAGAAGTATTTTGAATATCTGTAGAAGTATATTGGTATATCTAGAATGTAATTTATATTATAAAAGATTTAATATATGATTTGAAGTTGGTAGATATTTTGAGGAAGATTTATTAGATTATGTTATGATTAAGCTAATATTAGAAGAATGGTTTTAACAACATCTTTTGGTTTTAAAAGGTGCACAAGGTTTGAAGTTGAAATCATATTCGATTGTATATAATATTAAATTGTTAAGGAGCTATTTTTTTTAAAAATAGTTAATTTAAGATATTAGTTGAAGCTATTTGAGAACGTGAGATAGTCCTAATGAACACACGAATTAAATTAATGAACCTAGGACAATCACAATGAACATATGATAGTCCCAATGAGCCTCAAATGATCCTAATGAATGTAGGGCAGTCTTAATGAACCTAAGAAAGTCCTAATGAGCCTAAGAAAGCCATAATGAACTTGGGACAATCCTAATGAACCTAGGATAGTCCTAATGAACCTATGATAGTGTAAACAAGCCTAGGATAGTGTAAGAAAAAATCACTACAAAAAAGACCTCAAATGCGTTAAATGAATTTCCCAATAACGCACTCGTGTTTATCTTTTTTTGGTCATTTGGCTACCTTTTTTTACAACATCTTGGTGTATACGCCCCTAAGAAGACCTTTTCCTCAAAAATTTCTTGGATCATGAACTCCTCATGTGCACCAAACATAAGTTGCCACTTGGAAGCTTCTAATGCACACAATCCTTTCAATCAATCTACTCCATTGATCTCTCAAAACAATCTTAGTATTTAATCCTCTATCCTTCATGACTACAAATAAATCATTATATGAGCTATTTTCAAGAACTCTTGTAATGCAATGTTATGTTGCCAATTTAAGCACCTTACATCCTATTTTTTATGCTTGCTTGCATACACATATATTGCTAGAATTTAGCAATTCTTTATAGCTTCTATTTTAGTTTATTTATGAAAGAGTATAAATGAAGCTATATTTAAAGTCAAAATTGTAAGATCCCCTCAATCATTGAGGTAGAATTCAAAATTGATTTCACCTCTAATTATATGAAAAATTTAATTTGTCTATACATATCAAAATCTTTCAAAATTTTGCATATTAAACAATAAAATATTGTGATGAACAAGTGCTTGCAAGTATGATAGTGGACCCCTTTGTGCATGACCGCATTCCTAAAGCTTTCAATTATTAAAATAAAAAGCATTACGATGTGATGATTTGAAGGAGATGTATCCGTTAAAGAAATATTATGGATGTGTATTAATGAGGATCATATAGTATGTTAGGAATTTTATTTGGAATGTTAGTCAAAATAATATTCTAGTTGATAATTATAAATGTATGTGTAAAATATTGTTGAAATTGATTATTTTAAAAGTAAATATTGCAAGGTTAATTTTGTTTTTAATTGTTGGCATGTTGTGTTGATTTTTATGTAAGAGTTTCATTTCTTATTCAACTTTGTAAGAGAATTTGTGTATGGATTGATATCTTAAATTTTATAGAAAGATTATATATGAAAACAAATGATTCTTCTTTGACATAGAGTTGTATATAATTCATGTATATCTTTATATATGCAGGAGTTCTTTGCTATCATGGATGTCTTTGACATAGATGAACTATTAGGTGAAAATCCCCCACCACAACCCCCTCCTCCTCCTCCACCTCCACCACCACCACCACCACCACCACCACCACCACCACCACCACCACCACAACCCCCTAGATTGGATGAAATTCGTTTAAGAGAACGAATTAATGAAAACCTACAAGTGATTGAACAAAACATTACTGCTATCCAAAATGAGAAAGTCACACCACCCCATCTTGTAGAGTTTGCAAAATCAATGCAAACTGTTGTCGAGTCAGTTAGATCTGTTGATTCTCAATTAGATCAATTTCATAGACGACGACAAGAGTTGCATGATTTTTATGCCGATGGTTTAACTTATAGACAAATCACTGATTTGAAAATAACCAAAGCTCATTTATGTCCATATTTTACCAACCCAAAAACAAGAGAACCAATGCAACCTAACCAGAAAAGAATTACAATTAGGTGGTGTGTGCATCCAGAAATGGCTAGATACTTTTGGGATAGATGGTGGATGGTTTTTGATTATCCACCACATCGTAATTATGAGGTCCCTTTTTATTTTTTGAAGAAATTATACTGTGAGTTTGTAATGAACCAAAAACCAAATTATTTTGATATTAAGTCATTCCAGGGTGTTGGTCGTGGAATGCCACAGCATAGATTAAGGGCACAGAGTAATAATCCCCTACCAGATCCACCCATAGTTCCACTTGTTGCTCCATTGATTCCTGCAGATGTTCAAAATACATCATTCATTTCGACATTAGATGCTTTGACTTCCCTCACAGGTAACCTGAGTGAGCAAGCTACTCACATGGCATCTGCTCCTCGATGGATGCCACATATGTGTTCGAGTTGTCATGAGACGTGTGTAGGTCCTACTAGTGCTGCAGGATCTACTTCAGTTCCAGATGAGCATGATGCAGCAGATGATAGTATGATGACATCTTATATGGATTTTCTTTGCTCGGATGTTCATCTTGACCAGGTATAGATATATATACATGTACATGTCAATCTTTTTATGTACTTCATTAAATATAGGTATAAACTAAGTGCATCTCTTTTTTTATACAATCTAATACTTCATTAAATAAATTTTGTTTATGTAGATAAGGACTACGCCTAATATTAGAGTCAATGTTGCATCTACTGGAACACAACTCGGCACACCTTATGGGGTATAGTATAAATTTCTATCTAGACATTGTACTAGATCTTTTTAAGTTAATATGTTATCATCGTATACTATATAAATTTTCTTGTTGATACATTGAATGCTTGTTTCTCCAGGATTCAGGTCATGAGGGACCCTCTACATCACATCGAGAAGAGGGTCTGACTATTGTGACACCATCTATGGTATGTATCTTATAATTCTTAAATTAAATATGAACTCTTACAATATTGTAACTTAACTTGAAATTATTTAGTACACATATATATGTTCACTAAATATGATTTCCTTAAATGCATGTATGCAGGTGGACACTACCATTAGGATAGGTTATCCTCATAATTTTGATCAGAGCCAATTTGAACGCACATCGACATCCTTTGAGGTATTAATATGTAATACTTAATTTGATCTTATTTTGACTCTTAATTTAAGATTTAATTGGACACTTTGAATTTGACCTTGTACAGGAGTTAGCTAGCACTACATTTGGTGTTGATACTGCACAAGATACTGCTAGAGGGTCTGATGAGCATATGGTAAGTTTGTAACTTAAATTATGAATTCTACTATATTTGATAAATGATTCTTTTAATAGTTAATTTCAAGTAATATTTTAATATTATTTTTTTATTGTACAGCATGAGACAGGTGGATCTGGACCACGTCCCGGGGACAAGAGAGATACTGCTACAGGATCTGATGAGCATATGGTAAGTTTGTAACTTAATTTACAGATTCTACTATATTTGATAAATGATTATTTTAAAAGTTAATTTCAAGTAATATTTTAATATTATTTTTTTATTGTATAGCATGAGACAGGTGGATCTGGACCACGTCCTGGGGACAAGAGAGATACTGCTAGAGGATCTGATGAGCATATGGTAAGTTTGTAACTTAATTTATGAATTCTACTATATTTGATAAATGATTCTTTTAATAGTTAATTTCAAGTAATATTTTAATATTATTTTTTTATTGTACAGCATGAGACAGGTGGATCTGGACCACGTCTCGGGGACAAGAGACCATGAGATGTTATTGATGATAGCACTTAGATTTTACTGTTTATTTGGCTTTGATATGTACTTTTTTATGGACTTTACACATTTGTTTACACGTGCACATACTTTATATATATGGATAGTTGCATAATAGGATTAGATCATATATATTTTGTGCATACTTTATATTTTTTGTGCACATTAGATATTATGTGGAGTGAACATCATGTTACCATCTAGACATATATATGGATTAGATATTATATGGATTATGTGGACTTGAAATTTTACTGTTTATTTGGCTCTGATATGTACTATTTTACAGGCTTTACATATTTGTTTACACGTGCACACACATACTTTATATATATGGATAGTTTCATAATAGGATTAGATCATATATATTATACATGCATACTTTATGTGTATTGTGCCCATTAGATATTATGTGGACTTGAAATTATGTGCACATTAGATCATATATATTGACTTGAAATTATGTGGACTTGAAATTTTGTGCATACTTTATATATTATGTGGACTTGAAATTTTATTTATGGAAGTTGTGCTTAAACAACTTTATAGGCATTATGTGGACTTGTAATTTTATTTTTGGAATTTCATTTAAATAGTTCTTGTGATTAGATAAACTAAATGTGCATACATCATGAACTAAGTATAGAAACATATCTTATAATTATAACATATATTCTAAATTAAAAAGTATCATTTAACAAATATAATGAATAGAACTTGATTAAAACATAATTATCTCATTCATAAATTTGACCAATAGTCTCTCATTTATGTATATTGTGCACAAAATGTAATCAAGAAGACATATCTAAAATAAAATAAACAGTCTATTTAAATAACTTTGTTTTCATTGATGCCTTCTACTTGTGGTAGACCTGAAACAAAATTTTACTAGATTCATTCCGTTATACCATCTGCATCCTCTCTCTTTTGCAAAGCATCTATAATTGTCTCGTGCTCTTCCATAGAGAGAGTCCATAATTGTTTATTAGCAGGCCTGCCACGATATCTATCCAATTTTATATTAGTTGCCACTACCAAATGCGAGTAATGTATAATCTTCTTCTCTAATTCATAATCTTCAAATGCGGGCAATCCATTCTTTCTTGTTCGATATTTGCGTAGCCAAGTGCCAACAACAACCACAGATCCTATTGGATAGTCATAACCATCATCATCTACTCGAGGAGTAGTTAGCTTATGTTTTGGCTCTACACATCGAGCCAACCAATACTTTGTCCCCTCTTCATTGTCCTCTGGTGCAACAACAGCATAGACATGTCCTGTGCACAAAACAATTTTATTTTAATATTTAATGAGAAATAAAAACAAAAATATACACTGTAAGATTTTATAAATTTATGTACTATTTAATAAATCAAAACAAATTTTAAAAGTAATTTTACCTTGTTGTATAAGATATGAAATGCGATCATAGTCATTTGATGCAAACATTTGATCCATATCTTCATCAGTTCTTTCATGCGGATCATTTGCATCTATGGGTGTCAATGATCTTTGTTGCCATTCTTCAACCCATTCTTTATTCTCACAAAATTCCCAATCTCTGGAAACACAAAACTGACAAAAGCAAGCAAGTTGCCTTGTGAATATAGTCCATGTGTTTGAATTAGAACTCTTAAACGAATGCCATTTAGCTGATCCAATGATGGTATTACAATCATGCCAAATAGGAATACTATCTTCCTCTATCAACCAGAAGAAACGTCGAATTGCAGAGTTTTCAGTTGATCCTTTTGACAACTTTGAATTGCACCAATCTACAACTGCACGAGCATCTCTGAATTTCACTGCATCCTCGAATTTCAATTGTTCTCTAGCAAGAGCTCTTTTTATACAGGCACCGGCTCCATCGTGTTCCCCCTTACCATGTCCCGCTTCAAAAAAACTCCATAAATGTTGGACATTGGTTATCTTGTGAACTTTGCATAGCCAATAAAACATTCTTGCATTTTTGAATTGTCAAGTGCAGTTATCTGACCATATCATATGCTGTTTCATGTCAATTTCTCTTTCCTTAAGATTATCATAAAATACCTCGAAGCAATGTTGGACAAACTCTGAAGAGTGTAATCGATTATCACTAACATAGAAATGATACTCCCTCAAAATTTTTCTATTATCTTCTGTACTGTCATGGTCATGTCTATATATAATGTGCACAAATATGGCCACTTGCACTGAGTTGTAGTATTGTGATTGAGTTTCCTCTTGTGGTTTTAGAGTATAATTTTCTGCAAAATCCACAACTGATACTATTGTTCCAACTGGAAATGTGTTCTTGCATATGCGAAATTGTCCATCAAGCCATCGGGCATGTTGGGAATGTTTCACATATTTTGGAACAATATGAGTTTTAAACTCACTAATAAATGCATTCACACTATTCTATTCTGTAATCAATTCTAAACGTTTCCCCATCTTTCCATCCTTTAGAGGGTATTCTATATTTTTAAATCTCCTAACATCAACCATTTTTTGTCCAAACTCAGATGAAACATGTTCATGCAAACATTCACCTATCAAAGAATAGTTCCCACATAAATTGCAAACACCATAAATGCATGAACTGGAAAGAAATAATTGTTCATTAGGTGGTTTACAAAATAAACTTCCAATAAAATCTTTTATAGTTTCAAGTGGAACATAAACACCACAATCCTGCACAAGATCATTACCATGCAACATACAATGAATATATCGAAAAACATCATAATAGTAACGAAACTGGACATGAGTTTTACAACAAGAAGATATTCTTTGTTTATTGATTTTAACATACCAGGGTTTGCATTTTTCAAATGATCTTTGACTAATTCATAAATTCATTAACACAGATTCATCACTAAATTTTTTAAAGAATTCAGTTTGAGTCATGTCAAGAAGATGTTTTGGATGAGGATCACGAATTTTTGATCCCACCCTTAACTTTAAAACATCTCTAGCATTTGATGAAACTCTAGTGTTATCATGCCAAAATTTTGCAATTAATTGTTTAGTTTCATCATTTAATTTCATGTCCGACCTTTGAAGTCTACCACTAAAACTCCAACAATGGTTTAGTGGATCAATTTCAATTGTGTCTCTTCTTTTGGCCGCTCTTGACAAGGTTCTACGATGTAAGTTCAAATATCCACTTATATCACTTAACATTCTTTTACTAACAATCATTTTGTCAACTATAGCAGTCATTATAACTCTACGTGCTGCATTCTTATCTTTAGATCGACTTGTTTTTCCTATAGAATCGATGACACTGGCAATAGTAGATACAACTTGCTTATATGATTCATCTTTTCTTTTTGGTTTTGCATAAATACCTATTTTTTTCATGACTTTACGCATTTTTAACATTTTTATTAATTGTAGCATTAATTGACATTGGAATCCTAACTTTTTATTATAGAAAAATTGTTTATATAATCTGTTTGCATGTGTTCTGATTTGTCTCCAAGAAACTAACCCATTAAGATTATCTAGCACATTGCTATCAATAGTAAACAAATTATATTCATTTTCTTTTAGAGAGGGTGGTGTAATATTTTCAATTTTTATTTCTTTTCGTATTGGTGTATGAAATTTATATCCAGCTTCATTTAAATCAGCAATTTGATTGGCATCATAGTCATCAGGATTTAAAAACATACCAGGATTCGCATCCACATCAACATTTGCATCAACAGTCATACCCGTGTGTGGTTCTACATTTCTTGCATCCATCATGATGTCTTCAATGGTTTCATCTACAACAGGCACTGAACTAGATGCTTCGGAAGTTTTATTCAATTGCCGTTGTTGTGATCTTCGATCTCTTTGGCATTTTGTCTCCTTCTCTCTTTGTGCTTGAATTTCGTCCATTGTCATTGTCCTCTTTTTTTTCTTTTGACATTGCTTAGAACCCATTTTTACAAACTCGTCTTCAAAAAATAATATTTTTTGATTGAGTTCTTCAAAAATCGTGTAAAAAATATTAAAAAGTACTGCCAAATGATGTAAAAAATCTTTGTCAGTACGGATTTCAATGATACTGTGGTAAATCGATGCAATCTATTTTTTTTTTTACAGTAACGGTTATTTAGAAACGGGGGCCCGTTATTTAAATAACGGGCCCCCGTTTTAATAACGGGGGCCCGTTGTTTAAATAATAGGCCCCCGTTTTAATAACGGAGGCCCGTTGTTTAAATAATGGGCCCCCGTTTCTAAAAACGGGGGCCCGTTGTTAAATCCAACAGGCAAAAACTGAAACGGGCCCCCGTTTATAAAACGGGGGCCCGTTATGCAAAATTTGAATTCACAACCCGCCACTTGCCTCGGGATTAGGCCCGGGATAGGCCTGGGATGGCCACACCTGAGACATGAACCTGCAAATTCAAAGCTCCATGAATGAAAGCACAAATATGATGAAATGAAATAGTTTACGTGCCTCTAATCAAAGAATTTTTATACGGAATTGAAACCCATTTCAGATTACACTGTCTAGATTCTAAATATGTAAATTAATTTAAAAATTGATTATTTTAACTATTTTTCATTTAATTTATACTAAATCAGGTTCATAAATTTGAAATATTAACTAATTTTCTTAATTTAATAACTTATTTATTTTAATGAATTTTGAAAAAAAAATATATGTCATCAATCTACACAAAATTCTTTTCAATTTAATTTTTTTTTTTTTCAAAAAATGCTAAGTTTACGTCAAATTATGTGGGTCATACACATCAAATTTTTAAAAAGATAATTACGGCCATTAAAAAATTAATTAAAAAAAAAATATTTGAAAAAAAAATACAGAAAAATATGCTCATCAATCTTCAGTGTGTTACAAACCATTTCCCAAAATGGTTTGAGAAAATAATTTTAACTGTGTCAAAAAGTGTGGGTCGTACACATGCATGGTATGGTCCTGAAACAGGCATTTTTAAAACATAGTTTTTAGAACTCCATTCAAAAAGTTATTTTTTATTATGTGGGTATTAAAATAAATTACATATTTGAAAAGTACACTCAGAGAGCTATCTTTTATATTACTGACTTTTTCCAAGATTCAATCTCTAAGTGTTTCAAAATTTAAGCTCAAGTGAGACAAAATCTGAAAAACAGGGAAAACACTTCCACTTTTTGGCCAAAAAGTGGACTCATCTTCTTGCACTGACCCTAATTATGAGGAGTTAAGAGAGGAAACTTAGGAGAAACCATAGTAGAAAAATGAAAGAACACAAGAGAGAAATAGCACAAGACACACTTCCCCAAATTCACTCTTGATCAAAGTACGCCCCCCCCCCCCCCCCAAAAAAAAAAAAAAAAAATGACGATTTTGGCACTTTATATGTAGTGCGTGTACACTAGGCCACTTGCAAACATATGACAAAGTGGACTTATAATTTTGTTTTATAGCTTTCCCCAATAGGCTAAGAACTACAATGCAAAAGACCAAAAGGATGGATCCTTGCAATACAAGTGCCAAATTGGCCAAAAAGGACTATATGTTGAAAGTACAAATTCCACTCAAAATCACTACAAACTGATAAATGATTATGAAAGTAAATGAAAGATCATGCACTTTAAAAAAAATGACACCTAAAAAAGAGTTCCTATGAGTCTGAACGGAGTCCCAAAAGTTGTAGAAACAAGGATTACTCAGCTAAAGTGATGAAAATATGCATTTTTTGAAAAAACCATGTATGAAAATGGAAAACCACCTGTACCACTGCGAAGATCACAAAATTCCATCCCATATCAAAAAAAAAATCACTAAAAAATGATGTCATATGCCCAAGATATCACCATTTGAAGTTCTCCTATCAAACTAAAAATGCAAATGGAGAGGGGGAAAAACAATCTCTTACATATGCTGACATCAGAAAGGAATAAATAGATAATAATCTTTGATCTACATACCTCATAAAAAAGTTTCCTTTTAAATGTTTTTGAATTTTTTTTATTAAAAAAAGCTTTTTAAAAAAAAGTAAAATTGGTGGGGGCCATGTGGGGCCAACTCAAACACACCTATTACAAAGGGAAATCATGTGAGCATGAAGTTCACAATAAATAATAAGTGCAATATGCTAGTTAAAGCCTTGATGAGCTGTCAACACCATCTGATAGGCTGCTGCTTGCAACTCAAGTTTCATTGGATGATATGGAAAAAGGGCCAATCAAAACATGAAGTCGATCTGCCAATGTGGAACAACATTAATTGTATCCCGTAGTAATGAAAAATGTAATTTCCAATCACCAGATCCACTTGCACACATACCTCTCCAAAATTATCGCCAATGTACACAAAGAATGGGCATGAACCACAATATTTGATGCACTCGACCAAATACGCATAAACAACTGGCTGTCTAGTTTGAGTGCTTTGAACTGCAACAACATATCAAAAAATGCTCGTAGCATAAAATGAATCTCAGACCATCTCATAAATTAAATACCACCATCAAATAGATACAATAATGAGCTAGATCTAGCAATACAAATAACAATATTCATAGATCCTTGAAGGAAGGACTCAAGCCAACCAAGTACAACAGTGGCCACCCAATGCAATATATATTGCAAAGAATGATATTTTGCCCGATATAAAATATTTTTTCTCAAAACAATAGAATTTTTCCAGATATAACAATAAAGTGCAGAAAGAAAAATCGAATTGAAAAATAAGTTCTGTGAACTGCATTTGGGAGGGGGGCCTAATCTAAAAAAAAAATTTGCTACAAAAACAATTTTATCCAAACATAGGTAGATTTGTAGTCAAAATTCATGGAAACGGCCACCGAGATAGAATGGAGATGTCGGATCTGGTCTAGGATGCCTCTATAAGATGCTACTCCTCAAAACTTCCTCAACCTCTTTAAAAAATGTATTTAAATCTCTCCAAAAGCTATGTAATGGTGCTCCAACCGCTTTGTACCATGTGAGATTATTTTGTAAGCAACCAAGATCAAAGAGACCAATGGATAACACAATGACAAGAATAAACTGATCAACCTGCTTATAAAGGCAAGGCTAAGAAACAAGAGAGCACACAATGATGACATGTGGCTCAATGAGATGAAAGGGTAGGTACGGGTAGGTTGGAGAAATAGTAAAATATTCCACATGAGGTGGATCACCCACCGAAGGTGGAATTATCATCCCACAATAAGTGGATATGATAAAGTAATAACAAGATCACACCATAAAAGGTGGAAATTATCATACATAAACACTCCCAATGTATGCACATCTCCCTAAGTGTCTCATATTCAAACTACAATGTTGTGCATGTACCTAAGTAAACTTAAGTAAAGTGTAATTATATCCAAGATGAATAAATAATTACAACAATAGGATTAATTATTTCAAATATGAATTTTCTTTCAATTTAAAATTTAAAATTCAAATGTTCATTTACAAGCTTAATTTCTATTTAAATAAAAAAATTTAGAGGTTAATTTCACAAAAAAACCTAATTTTTAAATTTAAAATAGAGCTTGTGAGTTCTCTAATTTGGATTAATTATTTGAAGTCTGATTTTTCTTTCAATTTAAAATTTAAAATTTAAATTTTCATTTACAAGCTTAATATCCATTTAAATTTAAAAAATTTAGAGGTTAATCTCCCCAAAAAACCCTAATTTTTAAATTTAAAATTGAGCTTGAGTTGTCTAATTTGGATTAATTGTTTTAGATTTGATTTTTCTTTCAATTTCAAATTTAAAATTCAAATCTTCATTTACAAGCTTAATTTCCAATTAATTTTTAAAAAATTAGAGGTTAATTTCACAAAAAACCCTAATTTTTTAATTTAAAATTGAGCTTGCGAGTTGTCTAATTTAGATTGATTGTTTTAGATCTAATTTTTCTTTCAATTTCAAATTTTCATTTACAAGCTTAATTTTCAATTAAATTTAAAAAATTTAGAGGTTAATTTCACAAAAATCTTTAATTTTTAAATTTTAAATGGACCTTGTTAGTTGTCTGATTTGGATCAATTATTTCAAATCTGATTTTTCTTTCAATTTCAAATTTAAAATTCAAAATTTCATTTACAAGCTTAATTTTTAATCAAATTTAAAAAATGAAGAGGTTTAATTCATAAAAATACCTAATGTTTTTTTGAAAAATTGAGCTTGTGGTTTGCTTAATTTGGTTTAATTATTAGATTTGAGAGATTTGTGCATTTAAAATTCAAATTTTCATTTACAAGTTTAATTTCCACTAAAATTTTAAAAATTAAGAGGTTTAATTCACAAAAAACCCTAATTTTTAAATTTAAAATTGAGCTTGTGAGTTGTCTAATTTGGATTAATTATTTGAGATCTGATTATTCATGCTATTAAAAATTTAATTTTGCACTCATAGATCTTATTTTAATTAAATTGCATATATTAAGAGGTTTAATTCATAAAAACCCTAATTTATTAAATTTTTTTTCTTGGGTTGCATAAATTTTTAGATCCATTTTCATGATATGTTATGATATGATCTAGAGGGATTTATCTTTCAAATTTACAAATAAAATTTATTAATTAATTGGTTAATCAATCACTTTCCTAAAATTTTGCATTGGTTAATAACAATTTTCAAATTTCAAATTTCAAATTTCCGTCCTTTATTCAATTTTCCATGTATATAGAGTGAACATTACTTTGGTTACATCAACATATAAATGTCTTGTTTGATAATAAGTGAATATGAAGTTCTTATCTTATTTTTCTAGTTCAACTTCAAGTTACATTAAAGATGCTCATGATGTTCCCTTTCATGAATATGATGATAACCTAGTTATTCCTTTCATTCATAGCTATGATCCACCATCTCCTAAAATTGGTCTTACCAATGAGGGTACAATAGTGCAAGAAGAGAATATGGACACTTCTTTCAAAGATATCCCTCCTAAAGAGGGAGCTTTGGGGAATGATGCTCATCCTTCTCCTAAAATCTACCTCCCCCCTAAGTATTATTTGGTATAAGAGGATGATATTGTAGCTACTTTTCCTAGCAATACCATACCTTCTTTTCATGATCTTTCTCCTAGAGATGAAACATTAATTATATATGGTAGTCCTTTTCCTAATATCCATATTAATCACAAAGATACCTTAGATAAAAGAAGATGATGCTATTTCCCATCATTATAATTTTTCCAATTCTCTCTCTCTCTCTCTCCCAAAAATGAAGAACCAAACAAAGATCAAATAAATGAAATTCATATTGTTCAGAACCCTAAGATTGTTCCTAATTATCACATATAAAAATGTGTTTTGTTTGGAAACTAATGAGAACATATGAATTGAAGCACAATATGCTTTGGTAGTTCCTACAACATTCTCTCCAATTAAAATATATACACCATCTCCTAGTAGAGAATTTCCTAAAGAAGAAATCTTGGAGGATGATTGGGGGTCATTATATTTCACACCTTCTTTTTGTAGAAAATGTAAGATGACTAAATTTGATACTCAATTTTTTTATCCTATCAGATGTCTATAAATTGATTGGGCCTCTTTAAACTTCAATCTAGTTCCACCTAAGAATAAACCCTCTTTTGATCCTACACATGAATGCAATCGACAAGTTTTAGGGCGTGTGTAACAAAGTCTTTAAAGTCATGAGAAATCACACCTTTCTAATGAAAAGCTAGGTCTCCAACCTCTTCCTTTGTCAAAATCCCCTCTTCCATTGTCTAGTGAATCCACATCTTCTTATTCCAATATGTTATTACAAGAAGATAATGTTTTCTATGATCTTCTTCATGCCAATTTAATCTCTCTTTTTTGGTCTAAAAGAAGAAGAAAATGTAGACAAAAGTATCATCAAATTCATGGGCATTTTACTAATAAGTGTCAAGCTTTGAAAAAAAAAATACAATATTTTACTAATATAGGTATCATAAAGATAACATCTATACATGAATGACATATTTCTCATAAGCATTTCAAATAACATTCAAGTTGCTTTTATGTTTCTCCCAATTATGTGACATTGTTAGAGTACCTATTAGGGGCTCCTTGTCATTCATGGTTGTACAATTTTAGGTGCAATCATATTTAGTGAGCAACACAATAGTCTATTTATGCTTGTCTATATGCTTGTTTGGGAAGAATAATATCTTTCCTCTTTCTAAGGTTTCATTATTTTCTTTATGGATTGCATTGTTTGTAACTTGATGTCCTTTCTTGCGTGGAATTATCCTTCATGCAAGCACATGTTCATTCTTTGGTTAGGACCTATTTC
The DNA here is from genome assembly GCF_030272615.1 of Cryptomeria japonica. Taxonomy (NCBI): domain Eukaryota; kingdom Viridiplantae; phylum Streptophyta; class Pinopsida; order Cupressales; family Cupressaceae; genus Cryptomeria; species Cryptomeria japonica. The sequence continues at coordinate 510,865,428 of NC_081415.1, read as the reverse complement.
TTATTTTAAATGGTATGTCTTTTATCAATGATCTTTCCTTAGAGAAGTTTTGTGATCCTTCTTTTATCTTGCTCTTTCTCTTTGAAGATTATATCTTCTTTCATGTTTCATTATTCATAAATTGATGTCCTTTCTTGCATGGAATTATCCTTCATTTGAAGACATGGTTTTTCCTTTGTTAGGACCTATTCCTTGTTTTAAATGACACATCTCTTATTAATAACCTCTCTTTAGAAGATAATTAATTCTTCTCCTTGTCCTCTTTCTTGGGGGCCAAGGATGACATTTTCCTTCTCTCTTCTTTTTAAAAATTACCTCTTATTTGTATTACATTCTTCATAAATTGATGTCCTTTTTTGCATAGAATTATCCTTCATGCGAGTACATGTGTGTCCCTTGATTAGGACCTATTATTTGTTTGAAATGATATGTCTATTATGAATAATTTCTCATTAGAAGTTGTGTAATTCTTCTTACTGTCCTTATACTTGGAGAGCAATGATTTCGCTCTCCTATCCTTTCTAAGGATCCAAATTTCCTCTTTTTGATTGGTGTTTGCTTATGATTTGAAGTCATTCCTTGTGTGAAGTTGTTTGTCTTCTAAAGGATTCCTTGGCTATAACCTCTTCTTCACTTGCCAATGTACATTTATCATAAACTTACCACTCCACTTTGGGTCAAAAGTGTGTCATCCTTCTTTAAGATATCTTTCACCTAGAAACATGAAGAAGGTATGAATTATTGTTCCCCTCCTTTCTCTTTTGGTAGAATATTCTATGTTTCTTCAATAAACTTCTCTTGGAGCTAGATTTCTTTTGAAAAAAGATCTCCTATCCTCCAAGGATCCTCCTTACACTTGTTGCAAGATATCTCTTTTTGAACTGTCTTATCCTTGGTCGAAGAGCATTCCCTCTTTACGTTGAATTTATGACATTGTTTCCTAAAGGATATCTCCTTGGTGTTGAAGGTTAGGTATCCTTGTCTGTAATATTCCTTAAGACATCAACATAGAGCTTTGTTGACATCTTAAGGGGGGGGGGCACCCATATCACTCCCTTTGTACTATATTATATTCATACCTTTGCATGTATCAGACGAGGTTTTGATTCCTGAAACTAGAGAAAACAAACTCTTATACGAGATGCTTCATTCCCAGAACAATACACAACACTAATGTATGTCTTAGATGGGGGTATACATTCTCAAAACCAGAGAAAACAAACTTTACATGGGATGTGTTCAAAACCAGGCATATATCTGGCATTTGCCCCTTGGAATCTAAATATTCACCCCTTGGCCTTTACATAATCACCCCTTGGAATTTACACAATCAACCCTTGGTATTTGCGTTTACATTACTTGTCTTAAACAGGTTGATGCAGACTCAAAACCAAAGGAAATAAACTCTTATAATGGGTGTTGTATACTTGAATCCAGACATCACTTGCACACACACACGGGGATTATTGGAACTAGCGAAACACAACTGGAATATTCTTATTCTCCTTCCCAACATGGATCACCTAGAAAAACATATCTTGGGGAAAGTATCTATGTCTTCTCTCATTCTTTTTCTCATGGATCTCCTAGAAAAACACATCTAGTGTGTATTCATGCTCCTCTCTTCTCTTCTCATGGGCTCATAGCTCAGCAATTAGTAGTTCATGGATGATGCATGCTTTTCTTATCTATGTGATTTCTTATGTTTTTGAGATGGTATTTTTCAAGAATGATATTAGTGGTTGAGACATTTTGATATCGAGGTCTCTTTGGCTAGTTGAATTGAGGTCTTTTCTTTGGTTCTTAGCTTTTGTGTCTTATGAGTCTTTTTTGTATTTTGTCTTTGTTTGTCTTTTTTCCTTTTGTTTGTTTTTTGTCTCCTTGCATATGTTTGAGTGAGTTAAGATCCTAATATTGGGGGGTTGGTTCCTCTAAATTAGTGGTCTTATACTCCTTGTGATTTTGCTCCTTGTTGCTTCTCATAATCATCTCTCTTCCATCTACTTTACCATGATTATTTGCATAGGCTCATACTCCCGCTAAAGGGGGGACTAAATGTAGCATCCTAAATTGCACTGCCTTATAATTTAGACCACATTTGGGGCCCTCAGCTTAGAGTTTACATCCCATTGCTTCACTAGGACCCAATTATGTTTGCATCATACAAATTTGGGCTTAATTTCACATTACACATAAAATGGCCCCCTTATCCTAGCCCCAAAATAGGGTAGGACCAAGGCATGACACCTTGGTACTCACTATGACCATGGTGCCATGCCATGGTACTCCTTATTTGGGCCCTATTTTAAACCCATTGACCCATCTTAAATTTGAGTGGGATACCTTGCTCTGTGTTAGCCTATGTCAAAAAATTAATATTTTATGATGGGGAAGTATATAAGGAGACTTTCCCCTCTCAGTTAGATATAACAAGAGAATCATAAGGAACCCTATCAATCCGTATTCAAGAATTAAGGAATTGAGTCATTCATTATCAAGCATTTTTAGAGGTATTCAAGGCTGCATATTATTCATCTATCAATTGTGGAGAAATATTACATAATTTATATGCAAGTATGTGTGTGTGATTAGGGTTTTGTCATGTTCATGCCATTTCATGCACCAAATGTGATTACATTAAAGAAGCAAAGCATCATTATTAGTCATGGAAGATCTGAGGTATATCCTTTTATCATTTTATTTTAGTATTTGCAATATTTAATTTTGTATACACCTAAAAATGGTCTAAAGATAATTAATTAAATACGTAGTTATTTAATTAATCCCCCTTCCCAATTAATTGAATTCATAAGAAATTCGATTAATTTCCCTATTCATCTACTAGTAAATAAATCTACATGATTTATTTATATAGTTCATTTCATATCCCCTTTTGATTAATTAATCTAAAGTAATTAATCCTCCCCCTATTTAAATTAATTCTTCTAATCTCATAATTAGTTTAAACAAATCAAATCATGATTTGTTGAGATTAATTATCTTTTTCAACTATTTAGATTTCTAAATTCAAATTGAGCACATGGCTCCTAACTTTTAACCACCCTCTAAGCTAACCCATTTTATCTAATCCTGGGTTTAACTAACCCTATCCTCTTGCACATCCTAACCTCTTATGGGTTGGATATTCTTCCCTTGAGGCACATGCCACTTTTTTCACATGTCTTCTCCCTTGGACAGTTTCCCTCTCATGAGAAAGGCTCCTTGACACTTGTCACCATAGAAATGACAAGTGTCCCTTCCTCCAACCTCTTCTCCAACTTCCTCAATCTTGAACCTTGATATCTTCAGATCAAATTTGGACTGTCAATTCCCACCACCTCAACTTTGGCCTTGGAATTTTCTATAAATACCCCTCATTTTGGAGCAATATGGATCCATTGCACTCATAGTTTTAGAATAATTACTATAGGCAATTTTATCTCAATCATCTAGCATTATTAACATTTTAGATTAATCATACATAGAATCATGCATTTCATATCATTTACCTAATCATGAAGTAGCTTCTTAACTCTTGAGTTGCCACTTTCGAGGTCATTGCTCTGTTGAGAGCCAAAAATTCTTCAACCTTCAAGGTTCTCAAGAATAGAGGAAGATGGGACATCTCAAAGAAGTATTTGGTTTGCAATTGTTTATCTTTCTATATGCTTCATAATTTGATTATATTGTCCAATCTGTGTGTATGCTTTCTTTCATTTAACCACATTTTTAGCATCACATTAATTGGTGCCCACCATGGGGCCTAGCCCCTTTGATCTTTAACAAGCTTGCTTGCAGGAAATATCATTGATAGGTTGATTAGCTCTTTCAGCGCACATATTAGCTCTCTCAGGTTCCAGATTTGCATTTTTGGCCTCCTTTGTGGTGTTCTGGCATCTCAAATGGCATTAATGGGGGATTTCTCAACTCTATTTTTATGTTTTTCTATACTTGAGCATTTTAACTCTATATCTTAGCATTTTTTCTTTGTCTTGGAGCATTTTTGGTCTATTAGGCAGCATTCTCGATCAATTTGGCAGCATTTTCGATCAATTGAACATCGTTCTTGGTCAATTTGGCAGTGTTTTCGATCAATTCAACAACGTTCTTGGTGTTCAGATTAGTGTTCTTGGTCATTTTGATAGCATTCTTGGTCAATTTGATAGCGTTCTTAGTCAATTTGATAGCATTCTTATTTTTCCATTGATTTTTCTAATGTTGTATTTTGTATTTCTTATTTCTACATCTAGATTGTCATTTTCCCGAACCTAAGTTGTAGTTTGTTGGTTTTGTAGGTACTTATTTCACTATGAAAGACCAGAATTATAAACCATTTCACTGTCAAATAATATAATATAAACTACCAACTTTGTTTGTAGCCACGAGATTTTGCACTTATTTTTGATAGATTAGGCACATAGACTAATTACAATGAAAATGAACAAATATGTCTTATGTGTTTTTGATGATAGGTGAGTATGCTCTCACCTTTCTTAGGTGATCAGAAATCTAGACTCATCTTTTCTTTTCAATAGTGCATATCTTTAGCAGGCCTTCCCTCTCGAGAAGCCCATAAGGCCGGTGAGAGGGGAATGACCCAAGTGGGAACGGTTAATGCCAAGTACTCCAACCCTCTATAAAATAACATGATTTGATGAAAATTAAGTCATTGGAAGTTCTCGAGAATAACTCTCCTCCATACCTTTGGGTATATAAAACCTTGGTTTTCAAGGCTGGGAGACCTCTTAATTGAGTTTATACCCCGACACGTTGAACGGATCCTGATGCTCTGCAAAAAGGATTAATTATTAATTGATGGTTAAATAATCAAATAAATACTAAGTATTCATTTAATTAAGTGGACAGATTTATGTGACTACAGATCCCTTACTAGTTCCAATCAAAATTAGAAGCTACTTGGTTTACCTTTGAACATTATTAAATTATTAGTGCATGGAGGGGTAAGAATCTCTTCTTAGGATACTCACCATATGTCCCTCTTGAGTGTATGTGTGAACTCCCCTATTGAGACCTTATTGCTAGGGTCATAATGGGACTCCACTAGCTCTCGCAAAGGCAAAAACATGGGCACCTTTTAGGGGGTGATAAGGTTGTGTGAGCTGGCAGGGTACCAAGTGTGGGCTAAGAACTAATAATGAAGCCAATTTCCTTAGGATAGATTGATTGATGTCTTTTCAATTGTTCAAAGCCCATGAAAACTTGTGCTTTATTTAAAGCTTCTTGAACATACACTTTATGTGTCCTTTGGGACAAAAATACAATCTAAATTCTATGTTTGTAAGTTAGGTCAAGATATCATCCATTGAAATACAACAAAAATTGCAAACTCAAACTTCAAATTGTTCAATTTACAAGTTTCACAGCAGATTAGCTCTCACAGTCCAAATAGTAGCTCTTTTAGTTCAAATAGGAGTGCTCACGGTCCAAGCCATAGCTCTTTTAGTTCAAACAATAGATCTTTTGGTACAAATAGTAGCTCTTTTGGTACAAACAATATCTCTCATGGTCCAAACAGTAGCTCTCATGGTCCAAATAATAGCTGTCTCAATCCAAATAGTAGCTCTCACAGTCCAAATGTCATCTCTTGGTATGAATATTAGCTTTCTCATATTTCAACATTAACTCTCCAAGGTTGAGCTTTCTAGGTATAAACATAAATTTTCTTAGTCTACACATCAAATCTTGGAGTAAAAAAAACCATTGTCTAAGTTCCAACATCATTATTTTAAACTTTAGAGTTCCTAGTCTAAACATTAGAGTTGTTGGTCTAAATAGTAGAGTTTCTGGTCTAAACAATAACTCTTTCGGTCTAAACAGCAACTTTATTAGTCTAAATAGTAGCTCTCTTGGTTTAAACAATAGAGTTCTTGGTCTAAACAACAGAGTTTTTGGTCTAAACAACAACTTTCTTAGTCTAAACAACAACTCTCTTGGTTTAAACAACAAAGTTCTTGGTCTAACCAAAAGAGTTTTTGGTCTAAACAATAACTTTCTTGGTTTTAAACAGTAACTCTCTTGGTTTAAACAATAGAGTTCTTGGTCAAAATAGTAGCTCTCTTGGTCTAAACAGCAACTCTTTTGGGTTGAATGTCAAATTGCTCATGTATCAACACTAGATCTCCTAGTTTGCACTTGCTAGGTCTAAACATCAGTCATATGAGTCTGAAAATAAAAAAGTTGGGTCAAAATAACAATCTCCTAAGTTCAAGCATGTAATTTGCTGAGTCTAAGCATCACTGCTTTGAATTTTATAACTACTAAATTGTAGAATATTGTTTCTAGTCTGTCTTTTAGCATTTCTGGTCTATCTTTCAGCATTTTTGGTTAGTTTGTTAGCATTTCTGTTCACTATAGTAGTATTCCCGACAAATATAGAAGTGTTTTTGGTCAGTACAATAGTGTTCCTGGTTAGTATAGAAATGTTTCTGATCATTTTGTTAATGTTTCTGGTAAACTGCACAAAAATCAGAAAACAAAAACAACCCATTTCTTAGATAGTCAAACACAGAGATTAGGTCATCTTCTCGGGTTACTCAGTCGAGTTATCTTTTGTTAAAACTAATTCAAAATCTAGACACACTCAAGCTCTCAAGTATTTATCTCCAACAAGTTCAAGATCTAACATCTCAAAGTGCAACATCACATTTTCTTTGATAAACTAATCATTCAAACATAGTTTCTCATGAGGATCTATCATCCTTTATAACAAAACTACAACAATTGATCAAATTAACCTCGTTCTCTATGATATGATATATTGTTCATATCGAACTTGGTCATATAAAAAAAATCACAAAATTTGCACTCCAAACTAAGATTGAAAAACTTGCAAACTCGCAATACTTGAATGACCATTTGGTGTGTTATCAATCTATCATATTTACCTCAATAATTGATCACTTATTGAGACACATTATAGAAGATTGAAACCTCGCAAAACATTCAGAACATATGTATGCCCATTTTAACCAGGGCTCAGAGACAAAAGGTTGAAGAAACATAAATAGAAACACTTGAAATGACTGAAGATCACAAGGAAATGGCACAAGGAAATGAAATACAAGAAGAAGAGATAATTGATCAACACATTAGATAAATCCAACAAGATCCTAAATTTGATAAATTCATGGAAAAAATATTGGAGGGTGAAAAAGAAAAATACTTTCTAATGTTAATAAAATCTGGTGCTAAACTTCCCCAAGATTTTGACGTAAACAATTTAAGACAAAGGAGAAGAGCAAGTGACACTTACAATGACAATGAACAAAATAAATAGATTTTCAGTCGTAAAAATGATGACATAAGAACTCATGAGGACACACAAATAACTAATGATGACACAAGAAGGGATCCTGATGATACAAGAAGGAATCGTGATGATACAAGAAGAGATCATGATCACATAAGATCTCATGATGATATGAGGAGAAATCATGTTGATGATCCTCTCTTAGCTCTCATGCAACAGATACAAACTCTTCAAATGCAAGTTCAAGATATACAAAGGGGAACTACTAAGAGGTATTCGCTTCAAGAGATTTATCCTTATCCATTTGATATAAGTCTCAACATGATACCTTTTCCTTCAATTGTGAAACTCCTAGATATGACAAATATAATGGAAGAACTGATCCCCAAGATCATATAAGAGATTTTTGCAGGATGAGCATGGAATTCGCACATGAAGACACATACTTAATGAGGTTATTTCCAAAGAGATTAAGTGAACAAACTATGGAATGGTTATCAAAAATTCCACCTGGAATTAGATCATTTGTAGAACTGGTGGACAAGTTTCTTTCACAATATGCGTGCAACATACAACATGAGATCACAATATTAGCCTTGTGTAACACCAAGCAAAAAAGTGGAGAACCTTTCATGACATTTCTACAAAGGTGGAGATGATTAGCTGAATGATATCCTCATACGGTTCCAGAATATGAAAAGATGGACATATTGATTGACAATCTAAACGAACAAATGAGTTATAGCCTAAAAATGCAATGTCATCAAACTTTCGAAAAGATGATTGATAATGGAATCAGGATGGAGGAAGCTATGTTAAAGAAATGAGAGTTGAATATATACAAAGGAGTTAATCCTCCTCCCAACAACACTACTAATAATAACAACAATGATAAGCCCAACTTTTGGAACAAAAATTGAAACCATCAATGATGGGATAGTGGATAATAATAATATGAAACCAAAGCAACCAGTTTTCAATTTATCAAATCACATAGCAGTGGTTCAACAAGATAACAATAAACAAAAATCATCTTTCAATAATTTCATTCGTAGGAAATTTACCGACATTGGTGAACCACTTGGGTCAACGTTAAAGATACTTCTTTCAAACAAGTTGATTACCTTGCCAGAAGCAAGAAACTTTGAATCCAAGGTAAAAATTGCTTGGTGGAATGACAACCATTATTGTGATTTTCATCGAAACAAGGACACCAAATAGATGATTGTCAATGGTTAAAAAATCTCATCCAAGATTTTATTGACAATGGCGTCATAACTGTGTATTGGCATAAGACAAATGAATCATACATAGCTTTCAAAACTCCACTTCCTAGCTATGAGAAGGGTGAATCGTCAACAACGCAAAATGGCAAGGGTAAAACACAAGTGAACTATGCTCATACTTATGATAGCGTGATTAATGTGATTGTGGTAAAAGAGAAACAACAATAAGAACCCACCCATGTTATCATAAGAAACAAAGCCAAAGTTACTTTGTTGGGTCCTACAACTAACATGTCATCCACTTCAAAACAATATAGTTTAGTGGATCAACTACATAAAACTTCAGCTCAAATATCAATTTTAGAAATTTTAAAACTTTCACTCGCACATAAAGAAATTTTAGAAAGAGCGCTAGTAGATATAATGGTATCCAAAAATATTGATGTAGATCAATTCCAAACTATGGTGGGACACCTCATAGTGCCTCATTGCTTATCATTCACAGAAGAAGATGACATGTCTTTGCAAAATCTCCATAACGCTCCATTGTATATTGAAGATCTTATTCATAAAACATGGGTTAAACGTGTCCTAATAGATGGAGGAGAAGGCTTGAATATTTTCTCATTAAGTCTTGTTTGTGCTTTAGGTTATTTTTAAGATGCAGTTGATCCCTATAAAAAGATCACAATCAAAGCATATGATGAAGAAGAATATTCCTTTGGAAAGGAATTGTGGTATTAGCTATCAAAGTAGGACCCTTATAGAAAGATACAGTATGCTAGGTTCTAGACCTGGATTTATCATACAACATACTTTTGGAAAGACCATGGATTCATGACATACAAGCTATTCCCTCAACTTATCACCAATGTTTGAAGTTTCCATACAATGGGCAGGATATCATAATTTCAGCAGACTCAATTTCATTCCAATATTGTAGTAATTTGAAACCGACACAAGAGGTCATTGTTCCACATAATAGAGAGGCATAATCTTCAAGCACACAATCTAATGAAAAACCATTTTCCTCAATTTTGTCAAGTTTTGAAAAGAAAATACAGCTGAGAGATCAAGTGAACGAAGAATAATCACTGTCACAGTTACCACTTTCTCCTAAATCTTATGATAAACCATCAAACTGAAAACAACAACCAGTAGTAAAACCTCTTCCAATATTTGATGGAGCATTTGTTAGTGCTAGGACATTATCTGAGGAAACAAAGGACAAAGATGTGCTACAATGGCTATATAAGGATGAATAAGTTCAACAAAACATCAATAATATCATAACACCCATGAAAAAATATGGAAAAGTATTTAACATTCTTCAGAAAATGGGATACACTAGAATAGGTCATGTAGGAAAAAGAAAAGAATGTATCTCAGAGCCCATACAACCTCATACTTAGTAGGCTATAGACAAATCAGGCTTAGGGTGTGGACAAGTTCCTCCACAAGAAGAAACATCTTTTAGGAAGCAAAAAGATGAACATGACAAAAGACAAGAACAACTTGCAATTGAAAGAGAAGAAGCATTTGCCAAACAAAAAGAACAAGAAAACATAAGATCACAAAAAGAGAGGACTTCTAATCAACAAAAACAACAAAATAAAGGCACTTCCCAAGTAGTCAACTCCCAATCAAAATAGACAAGAAGTTGGTATAAAGCAAGGAGAGTATCGATGTAGTTCATGTGTATAAATGAATGGGAATGTGATTCCTATCATTCTGAAGAATCAACTGAAGAAACCTTCTATGAAGAAGATGTGGGTGTCTATGTAGTTCATGTGTATGCAGGATAAATGTTAGGAAATAGATCACTTGAATTAGAATCACATTCGCCTGACTTGGATTTGATTGAGGATGATCAGGAACTACTTGTGAGAGGTCATTCTGATGAGAGTATCATTCTAGACATTGAAATACATATTGAAAACTTTGACACTTCTATCATGACCCTTAATACCTTTGAAACATCTCAACCTGAAGATCCCTTACCTTTAATACATCCTAAACTTGTTGACTGGGATAATGAAGGACATATTGAAATTGATACCTTTCCTAATTACCACACTATAGCCTTATACCTCAATGCAATTGAGCCTACAACAACTTCCATTAGGGATTTCGCTAACGCATCTTCTAGTCAAGTGGGTGCCAAATCTCCTAGTCACAAAAGTAAAAATAAAGAAAAAAATATAAGGTCTAATGTTGAAAACCATTTATTGGAATCATCAGACCAAGGAAAAGTAAAAAGAAAGGACACATCTAATGGTGAAAACCTCGAGGCCCCAGAAGATGGGAGATTTGACAGCTTACCTGAATATTATCGAGAGAGATCATCTATATTGATTGAACCAACAAAGGCAGTAAACATTGGAACAATAGATAAACCAAAGATTCTAGATCTGGCAACCTCTCTATCAAAACAAGAAAAGAAGAAATATCTGAAATTTTTCAAAAGACAACAAATCAATTTTGCTTGGTTATATGCAGACATGCCAGGTTGGATCTAGATCTTATAATGCATCACCTAAATATCGCTCCAAGAGCTAAAGCAGTAAAATTTTTTGAGAAAGATGCATCCTCATATAGCTCTCCTTGTCAAAGCAGAACTGAAGAAATTACTAGACTTGGGATTCATAAGACCTATAGCATATCCTCAATGGGTATCAAACATAGTTTTGGTTTCTAAATAAGATAAAAGTATTAGAGTATGCATAGACTTCAGAGATCTCAATAATGCATGTCTAAAAGATGACTTTCCTTTGCCTAATATTGACACTATTGTCGATTTAATTGCTAGACATTCCATTTTTTCTCTAATGGATTATTTATCGGGGTATAATACGATTAAAATAGCTCCAAAAGATCAAGAAAATACAACTTTCACATGTCCATGGGGTACTTCCTATTGGAAAGTCATGCCATTTGGACTAAAGAATGTAGGTGCTACATATCAGAGAGCCATGACAATAATATTCCATGACATGATGTATACATTCATGGAACACTATATGGATGACATATTGGCAAAATAATATAATAGAGAAGAACATCTAAAAATATTGGAAAAGATCTTTGACCGATTAGAACAATACAAACTAAGGCTCAATCCTAAGAAATGTGCCTTTGGTGTCACTTCAAGTAAGCTATTGGGATACATTGTTTCAGCCAGAGGTATAGAAGTAGATCTGACTAAAGATAAAGAAATCATGGAAATGGCATCTCCCAAAAATATTAGTCAACTCAGGTCACTTCAAGGAAGACTATAGTCAATTAGAAGATTTGTTTCTCAGTTGGTAGATAAATATCAACCATTTATACATCTATTGCAAAAGAATGTTCATTTCAAATGAAAAATCAATGTGAAGAAGCATTCAAAAAGATCAAGGAAAATCTCATGCAACCACCTATCGTAATGTCACCAATTCAAGGAAAGTTGTTGTTACTATATGTATCAACCACAAAAGTATCATTACGAGTTATGCTCATACAATAGGATAATGAAGGATAAGAACGGGCTATTTACTACATTAGAAGAACATTAGTGGGATGTGAGCTCAATTATTCACCAACAAAAAAATCATGCTTAGTAGTAGTATTCGCTTCTCAAAATTTGTGACACTGTCTACTCACTCACTCAATCAAATTGATTGCTAAAATAGATCCATTAAAGTATTTTCTCTGTAAAGCAACATTTACAAGAAGATTAGCAAAATGGATCATGATACTGAGTGAATTTGATATTGAATATGTGGACAGAAAATCTATCAAGGGACAAGTCATTGTAGACCAGCTAGTAGAGGCACCACTTCAAGATGATCATCCTTTAAATATTGAATATCTAGATGCAGATATACTCACAGTCACCAAATAGACATGGCAGTTGTACTTTGATGGTTCATATACCCAACATGGATCGAGAGAAGGCATTTTATTCATCACACCACAAGGTCACATAATTCCAAAGGCATATAAATTGAGTTTTCCATGCACCAACAAAACAAAATATGAAGCTTTGGTCATAGGAATCAAGATGGTTGTAGAATGGAAAATCACACAATTACAGGTTTTTGGATACTCTCACCTCACCATCAATCAAATCAATGGTGATTACAAAACAAAGGATGAAAAAAAAATTCCCTATAAAAATATGGTAGATGATTTTAAAAAGTATTTTGTAGAGATCACTTTTAAGAAGATTTCGAGAAATGGCAACAAAGCAACAGATTCCATGGAAACACTTGCTTCTCTACTTCAGACATAGGAAAATCAAGTGTTACAAATTCTCGGTGGAAGAGTTGTTTTACCTTGCACATAACTATTCTAATTGGACCAAATTATCTATCACCTTGTTGGGCATGATTCCTCTCGCTATGGCCTAATTTATACATACCTGAAAGATAACACCCTCCCTCCTGACTTGTCAAAGAACCAAAAGAGTGATTTAATCTACCAATCTTTCCGTTATACTCTTGTCATGGATACCCTTTTTAAATGAAGTCTGGATGGTACTTTCTTAAGATGTCTCGAGCAAGAAGAATCTGAGAAGGGCTTAAATGAAGCCCATAACAACATTTGTGACACTCATTTAAGTGGTGTTACCCTTTCAAAAAACTCATACTCTTTGGATATTATTGGCCGACTATAAAACGAGATTCTTTTCAGATAGCTAAAACATGTAAACAATGTCAGATCCATGGAAATTTAATTCATGCACCAGCACAAGAGATTCATGTTTTGGCAACCTCTCGACCTTTCTACCAATGGGGTCTTGATCTAGTAGGAAAGATAAATCCTCCTTCGTCCAATGGTCAGCAATTCATCCTTGTAGCTACAAAAATATTTTACAAAATGTATTGAGGTGATACCTCTCACAAATATCACAGGAAAACAAATTGTTGCTTTTATCTTGAACTACATCATATGTCGCTATGACATACCCATGACCATTATCACGAATAATGGGCGACCGTTCAAAAATCAAGATGTACAAGAACTTTGTGAGAAATTTCAGATCCAACATAGATTCTCCACACCCTACTAACCACAAGGGAATGGACAAGAAGAAGCATCAAACAAAATAATTTTGAAAATCCTCAAAAAGATAGTGAATGATGATGGCAAAGATTGACATATTCAATTGAACCCTTCTTTATGGACCTACCGACTAGTATCCACACACCAACATGAGCCACACCTTTCTCTCTTGTCTATGGATCAGAAGCAATACTGTCAATAGAAGTAGACATACCTTCTCTACAAGTATCATTAAAAGGTCTTATCCTAGATGAAGAACAATGAGTATCTAGACTGCAAGAGCTAGAATTGATCCATGAATGACGACAAAATACATTTGATAATTTGAAGGTGTATTAGCAAAGAATGTGCCGAAGTTATAATAACAAGGTCAAACCAAGAGCCTTTCAAGTTGGAAAACTAGTACTAAAGGAAAATCCACACAACCAGTTAGATCAAGAAAAGAAAGGGAAGTTTGAACCAAACTAGTTGGGTTTGTTTGTGGTGACAACATAATTTGGGTCAGGAGCCTATTAGCTATCAATGCCAAATGAGGATCAACTTGAGGAACCCATCAATAGCATGCATCTACAAAAGTTTTATGTCTAAAAGCGGAAAAATCCAAAAAAGTGAAAAAGCAAAAAATACAAAAACAACAAAAACAGTGAAAAATGAAAAAAAAATCAAATATGAGAAAAAGTGCAATACAAAAAGATGGTGAAAACCTAGCAATAGGCACTATTTGTTAGCTAGATCTTCCATCTATTAGTTCATGTATCCTTCCACTTGCATTCATTTTCGTCATCACTATTAATATCTATAATAAGGCATTTGTGCATACACAGGCATCATTGGTGATTTATCACCATGGTTTGGATCATTGTATATATTATAATAAAGTTCGTTTCTAGGATGGGGGCAAAAATCCTGAACCTAGTTGGGGGCAAAATGTTTTATCATTTTGAGCTTCATCAAACAGGTAGAACAACACTTAGGCAACACTTGTCAAGTGAAAACTGGGACACATCCAACGTTGAACACAAGATCAAATTATCAACCATCAACTATCAACTATCAATCTAAACTTGACAAATACATATCAATGGATGATATCTTTTGACTAATGATTTTAACACTATGACAATAATGGTTCAACTATTTTATCTTGATTTTCACTATCATTATTTCTGAGTGACTCCAAGATGTCTCTGACTAGAGAAACAAGGAAGGAACGTGATATTTTCTTGTCTACTACCTGTAAATTAATCGTTAAAATGTGCAAATTTCTCTCAGGACATGATCATTAGAGTATCATCGAAGACATTTTATATTTTCATATAGAAATGGTTAATACTGCCTGTTTTATGCAAGGAACACTCAGGTCATCTTGGTTCAATTATACCTCGATGCTTGAGCTAACTTGCAATATCAAAACCCAGGAAAGTAGTGCTCAGGTCATCATGGTTCAATTATACCATCAATGTTTACACTCACTTCCCACATTTTAAAAACTCAATGATGACAAATAAAAAAACAATGACCAAATGACCGGTCCAATCACAACATTGCATTTCATTTTGCATTTGCATTTCTAAAGTAGATTTGTATTTCATTTTGCATGGGATCACAAAATCTCATCTTTTCCAAGGTCAAAGGCTTCAACATGGTGTTATCTCTCTTATTAAGTGATTGAGTACATTAGACATTAATAAAAATAATCGATTTATCCATCCTCCATGATAAGTTAGTTCATCGCATGTACACATTGCATAATAAAACTTCATTTGTATAAAGAATCTAATAATTCATTAATTTAGTTAGATCATTGCATTGCATCCATCTCATATCAATCAGGTAAAGTAGCATCATTATTGCATTGCATTGTATTCATCTCATATCAATATGCATAGATAGAATCATAAAAATATCATAAAAATAGAAAGCATTACATTGCACATACATCACATAGTACTTATAAGCATCACCATACATATTCACATTTGCATAACATCATGTAAATACTACATCATCATATAAGAAGGATATATTCATCATCTAGAATCCATAAGCATATAAAAAGTAAAGCATGCATCATGAAATAAATTGCACGACATAATCATATAACATATAGAAGGCATCCATAATCTCATAGGTCATATAGAGAAAATAAGATCGATTGCATATCAAATCATCAAAAAGATCAATGTCCAAGGTACAATGATATCACAAAAATATATGAGATACATCACAAATATACATCCAAGGAATCATCAATATCTCATCACAAAAAGTGTCTACATCAATGAATCAATGGCCCATATTAGTGTGACTACTAGGATGTAGAGCGAAACTCTATTCTGATGCGATAGGTCTAGTAATACCAGCTAATATTCCTATACCCGGCCCCCCCAGGGGATCTCTCTTAAGTAGCCCTATCACTCCTCAACTCTCAGACTTGATTTGTTCTGATATCGTGCTTAGCTATGAAAAGCTTGGAGCCCTCCGATTAATAGGAACAATAATGTAGTATAAGGTCCTATAATATTCAGCCTCTTGGACCACTTGGCACATCATCTTCAGGCCAACCTTCCCTGAACTAGAATCTCTTGACATCTGTACTTGTGCCTTGGCCTATCGACGCCTATCCCTAGATACATCTCTCTCAACCATGAGAGAGGCCATCTGGGCCTCTACTTGGGCAATTTGGGCTTGTGCTTGTACATGTATCTATGTCATCTGGACCTCTAGCTAGTCTATTTGAAAGTCCCTCTCAGGAACTTGACTCTGTAGCTACTGAACCTGACCCTACAAGTTAGTAATCTGAGCCTATTTCTCATGAGATATCATCATAATGAGGATCCACCATGGTGTCTCTACCTGTGGCTACTCAACCTGTGATACTCTTGTAGGTACCTTCTCAACCTGGGGAACCTCCTGCTTTGGGACCCATTGCCCCTGATCCATGGGACCTTATCTCCTTTGTCTGACCACCTGGGTCATCCAATCCATAGGTACCTCTCTAGCAGATCTAGGCCTATTAGCTCCTGGAGTACCTATCGATACCACTACCATTGTTCTGCCATCTCCCCCATCATCATCTCCCACATCATCATCTCCTCCATCACCATCTCCACCACCATAATCTCCTGCATCTCCTCAATATCCATCTCTATCATCCCCTCCATCTCCACCTTCATCTCCACCCCCACCTCCTCTCCCCCTACCATTCATCAGCTACCTAGGAGCTCTTCATCATGGACTCTCATCATCCTCATCTAGCACTTTCTTTGGCTCATCAGGAATGTCAACCTAGGAAACTTGTGTGTAGTGAAGTATACGATGTACTCAAGTGTCATCTCACAATCTATCATACTTGGTAAGTAATCCCAATCGAGTGGCCCCAATGATAGGTACTTTGCACATGCATGCTCGTATGCAATAGAGGGCCTACAAGTAGCCGCATCTAATCTCCTGCGAGGATAATGAATTGTACCCTGTGGTATCCCCTATATCTTGTCATACTGTTTCAACACCCTCATGCAAAGGAATCGCTCAATAACATAGGGTGTAGATCTGATCAGGTATCAAGTCAATATTACATAAGACATCTCCATTGAATCCTCGGGCCAGATCTTGCAATCTATGTATAGTCTCTAGATCATTGTATCCATATCATCTAGTGCTCGTCGCCAATATTCCAATTTTCCCAACTTTCATTAGACAATGATACTTGGATACCCGTAAGTATAAGGCCTACCTACAAGTCTATCTCTATCATCCAATGGACGTATGATAGGTAGGTGCTCCTAGGCCCATATTTGGAGACTTGTCACCCCTACTGATAATCTATTCGATCCCTGGTACACAGCTTGATGCAAGTCATAATACAAGTGGGCCAACATGCATGATCCCTAAGAGAATTGAGTCCCCTATGTCACAAACTGCTCAAGAAGACGACCCCATCCAACAAATAATCCCTTTGACCTATGATCAAGATAAAGGAAACCCTCAACAAATCTAGCCAGCATAGTAGGTTCTCAAGCGTAACCTATATCTAGCATCTCCTGCCAAGGAATGTCATATCCGCCTATCTCATCATCATCAAACACTCTTCGAAGTGCATATGTCCCACCCTGCTCAATGAGATCATAATACACCAGCTCGCCCATCATAAGGATGCGTAGTATCCAATACACAGCCTTAGGTGTCACTGCCATCTCGCTAGTTGGTAGGTGGAAAGTATTGTGCTCACTCTGCCAATGCTCTGCTAATGCTATCAATAACCTCGGGTTAATCAAAGGTTGGGGCATATCAAGAAGGGAAGATAAACCACACCTATAGATGTGGTCTCATTTTGCCTAGCTAAGGTGGGGTGTCAACATCCATGTCTTTGGGAAGCGCTCCCGAGACTGAATAACACTAAAGTGCTCCTTCAATCAAATCAAATCATCATATCAGTATCTCAATTTCTCTATCTATTAAATCGATCTTTCTATCAGGATATCTTGCTCACTTGAGATTTCTATCGAATCTCATTGAGCCCCTATCAATGACGCTCATATATCATGAGGTTGTTATCAATCATATCTCATCTGGCATGTAAATCGAGATAATTAAAACTGATCTTCAAATATCATGCATCGAGATTATCTAATTTTATCAATTAGATACCTATTCGAATATATCTTACCCTATTGAAATCAAAAATAAAAAATTAAATTAAGTTGGCAGCATTTCATCACCTTTATAAAAAATCGTGATGTTTGGGGAGGCAAAGGAGCAAGAAAAATCTATACAAATCATCACTGACAAATTCAAACTCGTGAAATCTAAAATCAATCATCGAAAAATTCAATCAAACCATAAAAAAATCAGTAATAACATTAAATAATAAAAAAATTAGAAAAATCAATTCAAATAATCCAATAATCGAAAATCAAGTCAAAAAAATCGAAAAAAAGAAACATCATCGGAAAATTTTTAAAAAAAATAAAAAAAGTCACAAAAAAAGTGCAGAAATTCTATTTTTTAAAAAAATCTGGTCGAAACCCAGTTTAAAGCTTGAAAAACACATTTTAAAAATGCAATTTTTTTAAAAACCCACATGATCAAAATGGAGAAAAACACTTTTTTCTTAAACTTTCCAAAATTTTCAAAAATGAACTAAATTTTAACAAAGCTGGGTTTTCTCGAAGTACGTTTTGGTGGACCGTAGGCTGCGAGATGCCCAGGTCGCTAAAATTGCTCGAACCTATGTTGGTGGTATGGGATCGACATTTCCTCCTCTACAAAAAATTTTCAACAACTCAAATGCACAAATGAAGAGTGGTAAAAGAAAATTCACCTTTTTAAACTCAAAATGGGGCATTTAAGTGGGATTTTTGTTCCACTTATTTTTAATCATCTAATCAACTAATCAGCCTAGCAGGGCAGTTTTTTCAAATTTGTAAGTGGGAAATGAATTGGATCAACTTTGAAAATATCTAAAATTCATAAAATCATTAAAAATCTTAAAAAACATGAAAAATTTCAAAATATCAAAAAAGGTAAAAAATCGCAAAAAATTCAAAAATATCAAAAAATTATCCGATTCATCTCCCGAGGGGGCATCCTCGCATAGTAATCTATCAATCAACGTTTGGGGCATCATATCGAGATTTATGGTCTGAAGATAATCAATTAAATACATAATTTTTTAATTAATCCCCCTTCCCAATTAATTGAATTCACAAGCAATTTGATTAATTTCCCTATTCATCTACTAGTAAATAAATCTACATGGTTTATTTATATAGTTCATTTCATATCCCTTTTTGATTAATTAATCTAATCCTCCCTCTATTTAAATTCATTCTTCTAATCTCATAATTAGTTAAAACAAATCAAATCATGATTTGTTGAGATTAATTATCTTTTTCAATTATTTGAATTTCTAAATTCAAATTGAGCATATGGCTCCTAACTTTTAACCACCCTCTAACCTGACCCATTCTATGTAATCATGGGTTTAACTAACCCTATCCTCTTGCACATCCTAACCTCTTTTATCCTAACCTCTTTTATCCTAACCTATTATGGATTGGATATTCTTTCCTTGAGACACATGGCACTTTTTCCATATGTCTCCTCCCTTGGACACTTGCCCTCTCATGAGAAAGGCTCCTTGACACTTGTCACCACATAAATAACAAGTGTCCCTTCCTTCAACCTCTTCTCTAACTTCCTTAATCTTTACCCTTGATATCTTCAGATCGAATCTGGATTGTCAGTTCTTGCCACTTCAGCTTTGGCCTTGGAATTTCTATAAATACCCCTCATTTTGGAGCAATAAGGATCCCTTGCATTCATAATTTTTGTATCATTACTATAGGAAATTTTATCTCAATCATCTAGCATAGTTAGCATTTTAGACTCATCATACATTTCATATCATTTACCTAATCATGGAGTAGCTACTCAACTCTTGAGTTGCCACTTTGTAGGTCCTTGCTCTACTAAGAGCCAACAATTCTTCAACCTTTAAGGTCCTCAAGAATAGAGGAAGATGGGACATCTCAAATATGTATTTGGTTTTCATTTGTTTAGCTTTCTATTTGCTGCAAAATTTCATTATATTATATCATGTATGTGTATGCTTTCTTTAATTTAACCATATTTTTAGCATCACACATTCAAGTTTGATTCCAAACTCGGGTTTGTCTTAGGAAATCTCCTAATTTCCAACACATTTCCCCTTCTTTTTATATGTGGGAAATAGGTACGGAGCTATGATCTTTAGGATAAGAATTATTTATAATGACAAATCAATCCCCCTTCGGTGTGCAAAATTTTTGGAGGACCATTGTGACAAGAACCACGATCCCAATATTTTAGGAGCTCTTTTGAGGATCAGGTCTAAATCTTCTTATGTTTCTTTGATCTAGATGCATGTCTCAATCCGATGACTATGGCTTTCTGTTTTTTAGTTTTCTCTCATTTCTAGCACTTTTACCCTAGTTTTAGCAAATTCAATAATTCAATTCAACTCAAGGGAAAGAAGAGGCACATCTAAGACCCCTTGGAATTATATCAGAATCTAGATCTATCTAATTCCTATCTTTCCCTAATGTAATGGTTCTTAAGAAAAATTAGTGGTTTTACTACTCTTAATCATGGAAACTCTAATTTTTACCATTACAGTTATGAAGTGAGGAATTTCATATCTCACTAGGAAGGGTACATGAGGATTATCTTTGGGGTATGATGCACACATCCTAAATTAGTGAATGTGAGTTTTGGGCTTTCTAAATACAATGATTTGTAGTAAATATTTGTAGAACCAAGCTAATGTTTTAATTCATGAAGTTAGCTACTTAAATCTTTGACAACTCTTATTAAAAGACCCAAATTCATATTCTAGTTCAACTGCAAGTAACCCTTTGGAAAATCATTTTATATAGTGACTCGAAGAGAAATATCGATTAAAACTACTCTGAGGTAATCAAATCCCCAAAATCTTTCAATTTTGAAATACCCAAATGGCATGATGACTAAATATTTCGCTAATAAAATAAAAGTGGGTGTCATTGTCACCATTCCCTTTCACCCAAGGCCCTAAAGGCGAAGTGAAAAGATACTTAATGCAATAGTAAGTCCACCCTATAGAATGAGAAAGTGCTCAAAACACCACATTCATTCCCTTAAACAAATTTCATTGTGAGCTAAACTATGAAAACAAAAGACAATACTTGTTCGTTCCCAATGAAAATTCAATTGTGAGCTATACTATGAAAAATAAAACATATAAATTATTTGGGTTTCGATACTTTGGCAGTCATTCCACACCAAAAATGTTTGTAGTCTAATTTGATTTGATCTTCATCCCATAGATGCCAAAATATTGCACAAAGTGATCAATAACATAGGAAACCTTATGCTAAAATAGAATCAAAATATCTGCATATCAATTAAAAAACCCTAATTTGGAAATTACCTACACTTGCCAACTATGCCGGTACAAAGGCCAACTGAATAGTGACTGGTAAATAAGTGGCTATGACATTGAAAGGGGAGGCCTTCATATTCTGATGGATGAGTTAATGGACTATCCCCAACCATGAGAACCACATCCCTAGGATGAGGCATGGATATGTCGATATTAATCAAAATGTGTGCAAAATTAGAAAGACCCATTAAGAAAGTGGTATTATCAACCTTCAAGAAGCGACTGAAAGAGTTGCCAATGGATTCAAAACAATAATCTTCCCAAAAGTGAAGGAGACTATTGGGAGGACGAACCCGCACTAGACACACACTAAGTGGTTTAGTAAGAGGTTGAAGGAGGTTGTCAATGGTTTGACAATTAGAGAGTGGATACCCAAAACCCACAACTTTCTCAAAACCAATTCACAATCAACAACAAAAACAAAAGAAGCAATAAAAAAAACCCTTAGTACAAGGGAAAATATCAATGTTACTCAAAAGTAAGGGCTTACAAGAATCCATCACCCATCAATGAAGATCTAGGAGAGAATTCTAAAGACCAACAAATATACACACCAACCAACAATTTTAGTAGAAGTCCACATTTTCCACCACATCTTGGCCACATAACACAATAGGGGAGGTCTTGGCACACAAAAGAGGATGACATTTCCCCTTGGGAGGAAGAGAAACAATAGATCCACCAACACAAGAAAATATTTGTCCACTAGTAGTAGACCAAGGCTTTGGAGGAGGGACCCCCACACCCATGCCACCGGAAACAACAGTATTAGGGGGAACCTCATTACACACCAAATTTGCAAGAGTATTGAGCATCGTAGAAGCAAACCCAAAGATGATTGCAATAGGAGGCAAGGGAGGCAACTCCATAGATGGAGTAGACCTAGAACCCCCATGAGCAATAGAGGTAGGCTCAAAAAAAACAAAGGACCCTATAGTAGCACATCTAGGGATTGGGCAAGAGAAGCAACCAGATGTTTCAAAAATCTTCCTGTTGGATGAGGAAAAGCCATCAAAACAATCTTATATAGAGATAATAATTTTTATAGTCTTATATGAACTAATTTAATTTAGTTAAATTATAATATTTATAGAAGAAAAAATTTAATATTCCAATATAAGTTATATTATTCATGGTTAAGACATTGAAATTTTAATTGAAATGGGTCTTTTCATTCAACTCTTTATCTCGATTTATGTATTTCTTATTGATAATGTTTTGTTGTATTAAGATATATTATGGAATTGACTAGGTAATAAATATTATATAACTAAAAATAAATAGTTGATTTAATTTGAGTTAATAATTATAATTTTTATCTATCAACAAAAAAAAATTTCAATGATATTTGGTCTATTATTCTCAATGAGATTTGATCTACTATCAAATAAACTATAATTATATGTCAATTCCAATCTTAATATCATACAAGATAAATAAACGTATTTCACTTGAGTTAATTATTATACCTTTTTTCTATCAATAAACAAAATTGTTAATGATATTTGATAATTTATTCAATAAACTATGATTATATGTGGGTACCATCCTTTATTCGCATGTTTTGTCTATATGAGATAATTGATAATATACAGACTTGTTTTAGTAAATAAAAATTAAAATGGCACAAAAGAAATGATCTAGATATTTTTTATTAGGGTGAACAGGTTTTGAGGGGACTCGAAACCCCTAAAAATAGGTTTCGAAGGGACCCTAAACCCTTAGATTGTACTAGGATCAGGAACCTGAAATAGAAAGCTGCTAAAAATACATCAAAAAATAAACAACAACAAAAAAACAACCTAACAACAAAGATAATACAATGAAACCTAGCTGAAAGAGGAGGAGGCCTAAGCCTCACACTAACACAAGGGTTTTATCAAGGCTACCTTAACCTTCAACAAAAAATAAGGGTTTTCCCAAGCACCCATAACCTGTTTAGTGGGTTTTACCAGGCTCCCATAACCTGAACAAAATATATTCTCCTAGGCTCCCATAACCTAAAACAACTTCTCCAAACCAAACCAAAATCCCGACTCTAACCAAAAACAAGAACTAGCTGAATTGGGCCCTTGAAAACTATCAGCATGCAGTCCATCCTTAGCGAAAACAAGAGACATGAGGTTTTGCCATGCTCCCCCAACCTTGATGGGTTTCGATTGTCTCCCACAACCAATAACCGAGCTTCCACAACAAGAAGTAGGGTTATTCTAAGCTCCCTCAACCTTGAACAAAGGTTTTCCAAGGCTCCCACAACCTGACAGCAGATCTGCCAAATACCACCAGTGGCTCTTGAAAATAGACACATCATTCGACTTCATATCCATAGAAGACAACATAAATAATGCAACAACGACACCACCTTTGATCAACGTCCATCTACCAGCAAAAATCCTCTCCACCTCCAAAAGACAGAGAACCACCACAAAAGAAGAAGATAAGACGAAGACCATTAGCAAAAGGATCACAGCTTCGGGCTGTAAAACACAGTCCAGTAACCAAAGAATAGCCCCATAACACTTATCTGGACAAATGGGTTTTGAAAAGGCTCCCAAAACCTTAAGCATAAGAAAAGGCTTGAATGAGACAAATTACTAGCTGACAAGCA
The DNA here is from genome assembly GCF_030272615.1 of Cryptomeria japonica. Lineage (NCBI taxonomy): Eukaryota > Viridiplantae > Streptophyta > Pinopsida > Cupressales > Cupressaceae > Cryptomeria > Cryptomeria japonica. The sequence continues at coordinate 510,841,315 of NC_081415.1, read as the reverse complement.
CCACCAATATCTCCACCTCTATAAAAGAAAAGAGAAAGAAACTCGATAGCAAGAGGAGAACAAAAAACACACCATCAACCTCAAGAAACAGGGCATCCAAAACAAGAGAGATAGCGCTCAGATCTGAGAACAAAAGGCCCCCAATATCACTGCCTCAACAGGGATAGAGGGAGAGAATAAAACCATACAAACAACCTTAGAACTAGGCCATCCACAATAATGAGCAATAACAACCTCCCACCAACTCCTGCGAACAAAATACACAATCTTCGTCTCCACCTCAATATGAGAGAAGTTATCTTCAATACCCACCATCTCATCCTCAAAAAAGGATTGGAACACCTCAATAGAAAGCACTGGAAATAACCCATTAAACTGAGATAAAAGTGACAAGACGAAAAACAAAGAGGCAACCAGGGAGGAACCAGAAACAGGACAAAAGGCACCCTGCAACCTCACAACCCAGACCCAAAAAGAAGGGAGATCCGCTAAAGCAACAACCAAAGGGGAAGAGAAACCTTTGTCTACAAAGACAACTCCACCTGGATCCCAAACACCCCTACTGCATCCATTCCCGAGAAACAAGATCTCATCCCCAACCTCAGCTTCAAACTCCTTTGCTGCAGCAATTTCCAAGAAGAAAACCCTACCCCGACCAATGAGGAAAGAAAAACTAGATCCACAAACCCCAGCCATCATGAGAGTATAAAGAAACCACACATTGTGGAGGCCACAAAGGATCAAGAACGTCCACCGCAAACCAAACTAGCTGATACCCCCGCCATTCGCAATGCCAACCAACTGAGCCACTAGGAAGAATAAAGAAGGGCGGAAAACACTCAGACCTGTGGCCATCTCCATCCGAGTCCTCTTCACCTTCCTCACCGGCAATGCTGCCTGAAAGCCTAGCCCTTGTTATTCCTTGCGCATGCCGCTCCATCGGTTACTTCCCAATAAAGATTTAGATGTTGAACTGACTTCTAAACTTAATTTGTTAGATTATTTAAAATTGACTTAATATAGAAACTATATTTTAATAAAATTTCAATAGTTAGAGATGTGAATTTAATAATTCAATAACAAGATTTAGTTTCACTATTTGATGAGGTTGGTTTATGCTCATGCTAGTGATGTATGAGTTTAGGGTTCAATTGCATATTTAAGGTATGTGAGCTAAATTTGATATGATAATAATTGTTGTTGTTTTGGTTACAAATATAATATATGTGTTCATGTTTGTAGAAACATGTGTGAATATACAAAAGCCAATGGGAGAAGGGAAATTCATTTGCATCTTAATTACATTGCTCCACATTATGATGTAATGTGATTTTGTTAATGTATTCTAGTGAGAAAAATATAACAATCCAATATGAATTAAGGGCTTTTAAGTATGAAGCAAAGTATAAGTTTCTATGAACCAAAGTATAAGTGCCAAAATTTTTATTTTATAAATTTAGTTCAATGTAATGGTGTTTAGTTGTGTTTCTAGGGTCCATAATTAGGCATAAGAGTGCAAGGCCATGTAGATATTTTGAACATGAAATTTTTTGTGAAGATCTCATCTTTAGATTTCAACCAAAATACCTATGGGTAGGGTATCAGGATAAGGGTGGACGAAGTTTTTTGGGGGTTTGGAGAGATACCTTTTTAAAAGCCCCCATTTGGGAAGACCTAGGTAATTGGTTCAAGGAACAAAGTCAACCTATGACTTTCAAAATATGGATAATGAAGAACTATACCTTGTACTCTTGGAAGAAGACCCATGTGGGCTCTCACAAATAGTCATAACCATTGGTTGTTATGTAGGAAGGTTGGTATATGGTGTGGGAGTGTGTCATGTTTCCATACTATTGGATAGAGAGGAGTAATATGTCACTCTATATGACAATCTCTCTTGATATTATGAAGATTTTTTATATTCTTCAACTTTTTTACATGAGAAGACTAAGAGAAATAGTAATTAATTTACGATGTTTTGTGAAGAATTTTTAATTCCTCATAGAAAATGTGCTAGAAGTTGGAGGATGAAGAATGACAAATTATTCAAGTGAAAAGGTAGTGTGACCCAACTTTATTCTTGTCTAACCTTTAGAGATGAGATCTCATATTTTATTTTATTTTAATTTTTCACTACATTTTATGTCATGTTAAGATTGTGATGACCTTGTTATTTGGATGTAATTTGGATTTGATTTTTTTGTATTGAACAAGCAATGTTTATCCCTTAGATAAATCTTTCATTTCTTATGTTGTTTTCCTTTTAGATATCTAGGTTTGCTTATGTAATATACAATGTGTGAGACCTTAACCAAGTTAATTTTAATGGGATGAAAGTTGTCTCTATTGTTTGCCATGCATATGTAATTGTTTGTCTGGATTCCTAATGTAGTTTAGAGATGACAAGAACCATAAATTTCTTGATGATCCATATAAATATGGTAGAAAACGTTATCTTATAATTGACTTTTCTCTCAAATTCAAATCCTATTGATTTAACTTTTGTATAAAGATAATGATTGTAAAAGATATGCAACCATTGTGAGGGTTATAGTTGGAGTGAACGTGTATGGAAAATAAATGAAAGTCTAATGCTACGTGCTAATTTGTAGATGTGTAGTATTGTATAACAAAATTAATTTTCCCTTCAAATATATATAAATGCCTCGGCTTAGCTTCGAGGGTTGTTTTGAGATAGAAACTACAGAGGTGGAAATGTCACAGGCAGACAGGTTTGATAATGTTAAGCAAGCAAAAACTCTGTTTAGTGAAGGCGTCGAATGAGACCACAGAAATTTTAAATTTTTCATCGCCCAGACTAGATTCAGCACTAGGAAAGCTGTCAATGTATCTTGTAATCTATGACACTAAATTGAATGAATATTAGATCTCATTAAATCAGGATTCTAAATAAAGACTGCGCTATGTGCATACAGTAGAGATGAAAATAAAACTGTATTATTTTTCATTAATCAAATCACCCAAGAAGAGAACTAAATCAAAGTTTGACTACCGATGTAAACTAAAAAAATAAGAGACTTTGTTAACAAACAGTTCTAAATAAAGAGCAGAGACTTGCATGGAATGAAAGCAAAAAACATTAAGGGAGAAACCAACAGATAAGTGCTAGTTATATTCTATTTATATTCTTCTATATGTTGCGAAACAATGGGGAACTGAAAAAACACTAAAATACAAGTTGCATGAGCCGTAAAGAATATTCATGTCTTGAAACTTTAGAAAACTGCGAGTAATATTGATTCCAAAGAAATCTCAGGTAGAGTCTGGATTACTAGTTAGAGTAAGAGAACATAGCGAGCAGGGCAATCAGGCGTATATGGAAAGAAGTAATGGAGTTGCAAAAGTCTCAGAAGGATCTATCATGTCCATTCAGTGCCAGACCAGTTGCAGAAGACATTTTCCATTGGAGGCCACCCCAATAGGTCCTGCTAAAACTCCTTACTCAGGGGTCTCCTTTTCACTTCTTATTGATTTCCCTGAGGACTACCCCTTGAAGCCTCCTAAGCTCATCTTCTAGACTAAGGTAAATATACAATCTTAAACCCAAGAACTCATCATCCTAATCTATGGTTTATCTGTTTATTTTTTATGATCTGCAGTTTTTCTTTGTCATAAGCTCTTCAATTTCTGTCTGAGATCATTGTAATTTATGTGGGTTTTGTAGTTTTTATTTGTCATAAGCCCTTCAAATCCCATGTGAGATCATTATAATTTATGTTGTTATTGCTTTTTTGGGTCAGGTTTATCATCAAAATATAAATGCGAATGGGAGTGTGTGTTTGGATATATTGAAGGAGCTGCAGTGGAGTCCTTCAGTGACTGTTTCAAAGTAGTTGTTATTTGTGTGGTTCTTGCTTGCTCATCTTTACAAGAGTGACGGAGGTCGCTATGAGGATACTACCCGAGCTTGGACACACAAATATGCAGCCAATTTTTGAGTAAAATATGTAAGAGATTGTATGACAGAGATTTCTATAGATACAAAATATGGTGTTGAATGTGTTGAATCTCAAATCAACGGATTGGATAGGTTCTAAGGAAATGCCAACTCCTATGATCAAACCCTCCAATTGACTTCGCCAACTTATAGAGTGAACCTATGTGGTTACTAACTCCCTCACTTCAGGCTCTACAAGACCTAGGCAGGTATACCTATTCACTAGTGGCTTTCAATGACTAATGCATTTTATAGCAGATTGTTTATCTTAATCTAACTTCCTCCTATCTCAGAATGGCATAGGTTCCTAGGATGAGTGGCTTTTAGATGAGTTCAAGATTGTTGAACTGTGGAAGCTATTTGATCTTTGTAATTGAAATTTAGAAGTATGTATACTATTGCTAATTGGTTTTATGTGTCCTACTCAACTAGTCCTATTGCTTTAATGTAAAAGTAATTAATATGGTAAATGTTGTGATTTGTGAATGACCAGTGTCTTTCCTGTTATTTGGGCTACAAAGTCTTATATTTCTCTAGGACTTAATGTATGATTTGTAAGATAGTTTTTAAACCTACCCCCTTTGGTAAATTTGTCAGTTATTGTTTCTTAAGAGATCTGCTAAATGTTTATATTATAAACCGCTTGAATGAATTTAACCTTAACCTTAAAGGACCATCCAAGGAAGAACTACAAGGAACAATTACAATTCGCAACTAGATCCTATTAATCCAAGTTTATAACATAAAAACATAAATTTCACTATAAGAATACGAATAACCTTATCTCTTTTAGATAATATCACAAACAACTGCTTATAGAAAATGAAATCACTCACAACACATATGCGAAGGAAAACAACTGATTGTATTAAAAGGTTTAAAATAGTACAGTATTATTAAGACTCTCTCCTATATTTTTATCTCACTGCCCCCTCATATTTACAGTTTTTAACCACTTATATATGTGGTTGAATGGGCACCATACCCCTTTTGGGGTGAAAAGTCACCATTTTACATTAAAATTAACAAAACCCTTTGAAATTAATATGCAAACTAGTTAGTCAATAACCTTTCTTTAAGCTATCTTTCGGGTTTTTGTTGGGTCGGCAGCCTTAAACTCTAGATACGAATCTGATTTTTTTTTGGTGGTAGGAAACATTCACTTATAAAATGGGTCTTCATCATATTTGATATTTGCATACATTTCCATTCCAAGTCAACATTTTATTTCATGTAGGTTGAAATAAAAGGCTTTTCAGCCTTCTTACGATCTTCTATATGGTCTACAACCAAAAACACATTGTACAGATCTAATATTTTTAGTGGAGCTTGGACACTTGATTTTATGAAATGGGTATTTCTTGTATTTTAATATTTGATTCATTTAAATTCTCTGTTCATATCATCTTTTCTACAGATAAAAAACACTACTATTTCATGGGGCCCATTGGAATTAATTTATTCATATCCTCCTTCAATCTAGTTGTTCAAATCATTAATCATCCATTATGTGTCATTTCCATGAAGTGACCACCATTTTTAATAGTAGGGTACTTGAAATTATTTGGAAATTTGAAGCCCCAACAGAATGGTAGCTTTATCATTGCATATGATACAAAGCAATTTTTATATTTGAATATATACTACCAACAAACTATGAGGGATGCATAATTTTTTTTTATTGTGGTTTTGTTCTTGAATTGGGTTTTTCCTATATAGGGAAAACATTAGCAGTTGCTGGTTCAATTTGGTTCAACTTGTTATCAATGTAGTGTGATTGTATTATGATAATGTTTGGAGGAGATTTTTGGACCATCTTGTTTTGATTAGCCATGCTTAACGCTAGCCTGATTTTTTCGCTTAGTGGTGAACTTAATCTGAAAATTAGTAATGGAAAGTCTTGGCCTTTTCATTTTATCATTTTTGTTGAATTGTTGAAGAATATGAAGGGTTTTTGTCCTTCAATAAATAAAAAAGACATGAATTTTCTATTGTATAATTTAAACATGATTATGAAAATCTTCCTATATAAAGATTTTAAAAATGAAGAATAAGATGTTTCTTATGTTCCTTCTGAATTATATGATTCAGTTGTAGATTTGACATGATATTATGTCATAGATTTGTTATGGTTGTTAGATTTATCTTAATGGTTTTCAAAATGCTTTTAAATGTATGATATATGTATAGTTGTTTCAAGCTTGGTGATAAGGACCTTAATGCTGTCTGAGGCAACCTTTAAAAATTTGTGACTCTACTGTTCAATCTTTTTGAGAGTCTTCTCAACCCCTTCCATCCTCTTTTCAGTAGCCCAAACTCTGTATTCCAAGATTTGAAAGCTATTGCATTGGGTATTTATGATATCCTCTGCATTGTTGATAGCTATGGTAAGCTCACTTAAGTAGTCAGTGAGGAAACTGAATTCACCAGTGCCAATAGCTTTTAAATCTTAAATTTTACTAGCCTCCTAGACCTGTTTGGATTTTATGCTTTTCATTATCTTCTGAACCCAAAGGAAGACCTTATTGAAGCAGTCTGTGTCATTTTTGAAAGAAAGGTCAATATCTAGAGGGGAGTCATCTTGGGCCTTGTCTCCCGTGGGATCCAAGTTCACCTTTAGAACCACCTCCTTCCACTCAACAATCTTAGCTTCCTTCATGGAGATGTCCTCCCCAACCAAGCCCTTACTGTGGTCCTTGGAGTTAGTAGGAAGGGGTGAACGATACTTAGCTCCTAAATCCTCACCTCTCAGCATCTTCCCCTTTTTCTTCTAGCTAGAAATAATTTGAACCTCCTCACTGTCTGTCTCCATATCATCTTCAGTCTCATCTTCTTCCTCATACCAACTATCATCATCTTCCCCCTTTTGCTTCCTTCTAAACGACCCTTTACCTTGATCCTCTTGCCCAGTTTTCCTTTTATGCTTGCTCAACCTATTGTTATGGGGGTCCACCTCAACATCTGCCTCTGTGTCATATGCCTCACCATCATCATCATCTAAATCATCCAACTCTTTGTCTAACTCAGAAACCTCAACAATATTCAATTGAATAGTGGTATTCTTGATATGGTTATAAAGAACCACCATAAGACCCTCATGTAGAGCTGGATTAGTTTTTGGATTAGAGATAGCATCCATAATCCTAACATTTAGGGCACATAACAAGTAGTAGGGGAGAGAAATTTTCTCCTTGTACGAGAAATGGTTGAGAATAACAAAATGGTAGCTATAAACTCTGGTATATCTACCATATAAAGTTATGAATTCCATAATAGTAAACAAAATCCATCACCATATCATCTTGATTACCTTAGGGGATGTGTAAGTGTTGCTTCCCTTCACCAGTTTTGCTTTCTCCTCCTCGTCCTTAGTGAACTTCTTCATAGCAGCATCCGACAGCTTCCAGTCTCTATAGAATTTGATTCCATCCATCGACAGACCTGTAGTCTCAGCGATCATGGTCTCATTCACCTTAACCTTTCTACTGCCAATGGTCAAGGTGCTCTTATTCCACCCCTTTTTGAAAATCCTATTGATTTTCGACCTTCTTTCTTGCATTCTCTCCATGTAATCTGTCAATTTTGCTCCTTGCAGCACAACCCAAACCTGGGGATGGTCCTACCATTTATCAATTTTAGTCTCCTCCATGTGCTTGCGATTTCCCCCATCTTCTTATCAATATCAGTCGACTGTAATTTCTAGTAAATACCACTCTTCCCTGCAAACTTTGTTTTTAGCAGGAAAGAAGCCTCTAGAAGAAAATGGATATTTCTTAAGATTCAACTACAAAAGGAAAAAAACACCCACAAAGCATGCAAGATGATATGATAATTAATAACATACCTCCCTCTCGATTGCCTAGGATATTGTTTCATGATGCCACGACCACCCCTAACATATTGAGAAATGATATCAAATCCTACCTTATTTACCATGATATCTTTCATTATTTAAAATTTCACGTGTCACAAGAGGGAGCTCCCCCTTGCCATACCAAATCTTCATTTTCCCACTTCGTACTGCCTCATTGGCAGCCCAATCAACATTCTTGTTGGCCTCTCTATAATCATGAGAGATGTAACACTAGTGAAATCCTTGAAGCATCTCCTTGGCCATGTCAATTATATTTTTAATTGTCCAGGAAGGTTGATGCTTACCAAGGAGGCAATTGATACTATTTTTAGAATCCCCTTCCAACCATAAGAATTTGACTCCCAAATGATGTACTAATTTAATAGCTTGGAGGGTGCTCATAGCTAACCAAATGACTTTTTTGGTTCCCCAAGGGGAAGACCACCACCCCTATGCAAAAGATAGCAAAATCCTGGATAACTCCACCATAGCTAGCTGGCCCAGAGTTCCCTTTAGCAGGCCCATCAAAGTTAGCCTTAATCCAATCATTGGGAGGAAAAGACCAACATCACATCCTTCTTTTGAGTTGATTGATATTAATGTCCATGTGGGATGGGATCTTCCAGCTCCTTAGAACATCATAATCTTCCTTACTATTTCAATAATGAGATCCACTAGCCATCACATTCTCAACAAATTGGTATTTTATCTTAGCCCAAACCACCTCGGAGGGGTTAATGTCATTCCTTAAAAATCCACTAATCCTTTCTTTCCAGATATAACTATATGTATATGTTGATGTCAAACTTTATCCATCTATTTTTTCTATATGAGAGATTTAATATTATCTGCATTTGTTTTAGTAAATCAAATTTAAATGTCAAAAGAAATTATTTAGATGTTGAAGTGGGTTCTAAACTTAATTTGTTAGGTTATCAAAATGGGATTGAATATATAAATATATTTTACAAAGTCATAATAGTTAAAGATGTGAATTCTATTTAATATTCAAAAGCAAGATTTAGTCACACTATTTGATGATGTTGGTTTATGTCATGCTGGTGATGTATAGGTTTTGGATTGAATGCATGTTAAAGGTATGTGAACATAATTGAATGAAACAATGATTCATTTTTCTTTGGCAACATATAAATAGACATATTTATGTTTGCAAAAGAATGTAGGTATATACCAAATCTAATGGAGGGAGAAAGGGCCTTGATCCTAATTGTCTTGTACCACATTATTAAGTAATGTGATTTTGTTTGTGTATTCTAGTGAGAAAATAATGCCAATCCAATATGAAGTAAGGCCTTTTAAGTATAAACCAAAGTATAAGCATTTAATTTTTATTTTTTTTGGGAACATTAGTTCAATGTAATGGTGTTTAGGTGTGTTTCTAGTATCCAAAATTAGGTGTAAGAGTGAAAAACCATATAGAGAATTTAAATAATTTTCAATAAGTATAAAAAGTGATAATTTGTGTCAAAGTCTCATTTTTAGATTCCAACCAAAGTACCTATGGGTAGGATACTAAGAGAAGGGTGTAGAAGCTTTTTGGGGGTTTTGAGAGAGACTTTTTCAAGAGCCCCCATTTGTGAAAGCCTAGGTGAATGGTACAAGGCATGAAGTCAACGTACAACTTTCCAAATATGTATAATGGGGAATTGTACATTGTACTTTAAGAAGAAGATGCATGTGGGCCATCACAACTAGTAGTCAAATCCATTGATTATTATGTAGGAAGGTTGGTATATGGTGTGGAAAATGTCTCGTGTCTCCATACTATTGGATGGAGAGGAGTAACATGTCACTTTATATAACAATTTTTTTTGGTTTGTGAGGGGATTTTTCTTTTGTTTAGCATCTTTTTTTTTACAGAAAAAACAAGTTTTGAAGGAACCCGAAACCCTTTATAGAATGTCAAAACTATAATCAGACATGATTCACTTAACAATTAAGAAAAACACCGCCCATAGAAAAAATAGAGACATCGACAACCTAGCACCAACAAAAATCCAACAAAAAATCCAAGAGAAACCAAGGAAGGAAAACAAGAGCTAGGTGAAATTCTACAAAGTCTTAGCAACATTTGCCTCTAGTTGGTTCATATTTTGAGTCACTTTCTTCAAATTCTAGATGTCCTATAGGGGTTTCTTGCTTCCTCTTCAAAATGGCACGAGTCCTCGTGCTAGGACCCAGAGACTCCTCGTTACCTTTTTCCTTCTCCAAATCAAAATCCACAACAAAATTACCCTGATAGCCCTTCTATATTCATGCAGTCTATAGTGGTCTTGATAACATTGTGACTGAGAGATATAATGGATTGGAGAGTATCCTTAATTCTATTCAATCTCTTCTTGAAGGCTGCAATATTACACTCATAGCCTTTTTTGAGATTTTCCATCACTTCAATAGTTTTAGAAAGGCAATCAACAACCAAAAAAATTTCCTCCTCTATCCAAAGATCACTACCTTTAGTACCATGTCTACCATATAAGCCCTCACCTCTAGTTTCCAGAATTTTCAACTTACTATTTATATCCCCCTGTTTTAAATTAAGGTTCTTAATCTCATTAAAGGCCCACTTCATAAGCCAAAAAAATTCCACTGCCCAATTTCTTGCAATGGCCATAATGTCAGTTTGGAACTCCTAATCCAAATTTAAGAGGTGAGAATTTGTATTTGGTTCGGTAGAAAAATAGGGTTTGTTTTCCCTGTTCGTAGAAGGATAAGAGTTATCCAAGTTCAGGGGAGATGGGGAGCCTTGATTAGCATGGTCAAAGGAAGGTTCCTCAAAATCCAGAGTTTTACCCTCAATTCGAGGGTGGGCCTTAGACATATTTCTACCACATTTGGTTCGAGAGCCAAGGGATTGGGTAACAATGTTATCTAACTCCTTAAAACTTCCCCTTCCTAGCAAATGAGGGATTGCCAAGCTTATGTTTGTTTTCATCTTCTTAGGAGGAACAAAGTTATCTTCCTCCATATCCATATTCTAATCTTTGTCATTCTAATTGTGGGTTTTTTATCCCCCATCCCCTGAAATGGAAATATGGGGGGAATTAAGCTTAGCAAAATTGGCTTTGAAATCCTCATAAATCAAAACCAACAACCCCTCTTGATAAATGGGATTAACACTAGGGTTTTCTCTATGCTCTGTAATACTAGCATTAAGGGATAATAGGAGATAGAAGGGGAAAGAAACCCTCACTTGGTGTCTAAAATGATTGAGCAAGACAAAGTGGTGCCCAAAAATTCTTGAGTAGTGGTCATTCATAGTGATATATTCAATGATCACCTTTAGCACATCCCTCCAAAGTGATTTGATAGTGGACGCATCATAGCAACTTTTGTTACTCTTTACCGACATTTTCTTTTCCTTGTCAGTTTTGGGAAATTTCTTCATAGTAGGGTCAGAATATTTTCTCTCTATATAATTTGAGTCCCTTGGAAGATAAACCAGTCACTTTGCCAATTAAGTTCTCATCAATCACCATAGACCTACCAAATAGAGTAATTTTTCCCTCATTCCACCCTTTGGAAAAAATCTTAGTGACTTTAGGATCTCAACCATGGAGATTTACGATGTAGGGCGTTAATTCCCCCTTCTCCAAAATTCTCCAAATAGTCAAGTTGGCCCTTGGCTGGGCTTCATAGTCCATAGGTTCGACACAACGTCTTTCTCCTCCCATATTAGAATAAATAGGGCCCTTAAGTAAATAATGGTTTAACAGAATGTGCAACCAAGTTAAAAGTTAGAAGAGCTCTTGAATAACCCAGAAAGTCTGCTGGCAATTGTGTGAAAGACCTCCTCTAACCTCACCACGATAGCCTCCATAAATAGTAATAGTGGCATTGCCCATTATCAAAATTAGTAATGTGACGGGATACTTCCACGTATCCCATGTGATCTATCATATCTAAGAAGAAGCCTAACTTCATCCCCCAGGTTGTCTTTAGTAGTCCATGTCATCTTCCTCTTAGCTGTCACCCCCTTGTTGGCAAATAAATCTGCCACTGTATTGGGCTCCCTATAAGAAGGATAGATAAAACATTCATCAAAAGAAAGAATAATCTCTTTTTATAAATTTATCCATCCCTATAGTCCATGCGGCCTTATTACTCCCTTTGAGGAACTAGATAATGTTGTTCGAGTCACCTTCAATCTAGACTTTTTTGCAATTAATTTGACGAGAAAGCAATAAGACTTGATAGGCTCCAGTAGCTTCAACAAGGTAGCTAGTCTAGTTACGCATGGGGAATGCCACCATTGATATGAACCTTCCATTCTCATTCGTAATGAGTCCCCCACACCTAGTTGGCCCAGGATTACACTTGGTCATCCCATTAAAATTGACTTTTATCCATCCCTTAGGGGGAAAGATCCAGAACACACCCTCTTTAAATTTTTTAACAAGCCTTGTAGTTTTTGAGATGCCAATTTTCATTTGCCATTGCTTAGATACCTCATAGTCATAGGCCTGACATATCTTCTTCTCCCCCCTCATAAGCTGATTATATAAAATATTTATATTATCTCCAATTAGCCCTAGAATTTTTTGAAAAACAATATCCACTGGAATAGCAGCTTCCAAAAATATTTTGTTATTTATTTCTTTCCAAATACCCCATGCTACACGAGGGAACACAAAGGACCATATTAATTGAATGACCTGATTGGCGGAGGGTGCTTTCCACTGACAAAAAATGTCAAAAATAGACTCGAGAAAGACCAAATAAAGGTTCCAACACTTTAAAAAATGATCCCAAATATCCTAAGAAAAAGAGGAATGAGGAAAAATACAGGGAAAAGATTCAACCTCAGCCACACATGATAGCACCTATTTGGAAGCAAAAAGCCTCTTTTGCAAAAATTGTCTGTTGTTAACAACTTATTCTGAAGGATGATCCAAAAGAAGATATTAATTATAGGGATAAGGTTCTTCATCCAAGCCTTATCCCACAAGGGTGGAACAAAATTTGATTGAGACAAAAGAGAAATATCAAAAGAGACAAAAATTCCCCAGAAGGAGTCAATCTTCAGACCAAGCAATCCTCCACTCTAGATTGATCTATTACAATATAATTGAGAGACAATTGAAGGGGTAGAAGAGTTTCATTGATTTGACCAATATTAACCCAATGACCCTCCTGCTAATAATCTCCAATAAAATGACCAAATCGAACCTTGCATTCTTCTATAAAAGGTAGAAAAGAAGAGGAACTACAAAGAGGTTCCTAAAAAAGCCAAATATCCTCCCAGAATAAGGCCTTTCTGCCATCCCCAATTCTCCAACTTGTACCCGTCACTACAATATCGCTGGATTTAAAGATATTATTCCACAAAGTAGATCCCAAAGGGAGATTATGGGACTGAATAAAATCCTTAAGAGAACTGACACTGCAAGTATTTTCTATGCAAAATACAATTCCATTTTCTTCAATCAGAAAAGGATCTCCAAATCTGTTTCACTGGAAGGGCTTTGTTGAAAGTATTAATATTCTTAAGGCCAAGGCCTCCCAATCTCTTTGGTCTTCAAATAGCTTCCCAAGCAATAAGCGGAATCCAGTTTCTTTCCTCGACACCTGACCATAAGAAATATTTCTATATTCTCTCAATAATGTCAGCAAACTTGGAAGGGATTCTAAATAGGCTAAGAGCATAAACTGGTAGATTTTGAAGGGAAGATTTAAGGATCTGAATCTTCTTGGCCTAACTAAGAAGAGAACCTTTCCATCTAGCTAGTTTCCTATTGAACCTGTCAATGAGAGAGTTCGAGAAAAGCATTAGGGGGTTTATAACATAATGGGAGCTCGAGATAAATAGAGGGGAGAACACCAATCACACAACCTAGAATGGATGTTGTCTTCTTCTATCTTTCATCTGGGGTATTACAAAAAAGATAGAGCTCTTCCTCGTATTCACTTTTTGTCCTGACGCCTTTTGGTTGAACTTCCCATCAGAATAGTATCATCAATGAATTGTGGATGAGAGAAAATCAAGGTTGTCGAGGAAGGCTTAAGGCCTTTCAATTTACCTTCATTCACCAACTTGTGCATATACCTTCCGCGACATTTCACCATCAAAATAAAGAGGATAGGAGAAATTGGGTCACCCTATCTAAGAGCATTGGAAACCTTAAAATAATAATAAGGGGAAGCATTGACAGTAACAACCAAGGAAGAAGAGGAGATGAGGTGCAAAATTAGCTAAAGAACCCTTTCCATAAATTTCAAAACTTTCAAAACTTTTAGTAGAAAATACTAGTCTACCCTATCATAGGCTTTGTATTGGTCAAGTTTGAGAAAAAACCCTTTCTTTTTGGAAACCTCCAAAGAGTGGATATTCTCATGCACAGTGATCATGGAGTCAAGGATTTATCTTCCTAGAATAAAACCACTTTTTTGGGGATAAATTGAAAGAGGGAGAACAACCAAGAATCTTCCCAGAATAAAGACTGATGGGTCTGAAAGCATCAAAGACACCCACCCCTACGTACATGGGGATAAAAATAATAAATGTATAATTGATTTCCTTTAGGCTATTCCTTGACCCAAATAATTCTTTAATAGCATTGACCACTTCCTCAACCACAATATCCCAAAAAAACTTGAAAAAAACATAGGAAAGCTATTTGGGCTCAGGGCTTTGTTATCTGAAAAAGAGAACACCACTTTCTTCGCTTCATCAGAAGAGGGAATAGATAATAAAAATTTGTTTTTGATCTGCATTCAAAATACTAGGAATATCTTCAATAAAACTTTGTTGCACATTCTCATCCAATCCATCCTCAGTTGAGAGAAGGTTTCTGAAAACCTGAACCGCTTCTCTTCTAATATCATCTTCCTTTTCAATCTTGACTCCATCTTTAAGGACATGAGATCATATTTTCTATCTTATGTTTAAGCATCGTCATGTGGAGAAACTGAGCCGAGGACAGCCATAATGATCTAAATCTCTTTTTCTAGAATTCTTCATACTCCATCATAATCATAACACTTCATCTCATATAAAAACATCAAGAAACCATTATCACTAAATCCTTAATATCATCATTACACCCTCATCATATCAAAACCACTAGGACATCATACTTATAATCATAAACCCTAATACCATCAATAAGTCCTTAAAACTATATATCATCATAACATAGTCATGTCCTAGAACATAGGCCCATTATACATTAGCAACCTTGGATAAATCAACTAAGACTACTTCTAAGAAGAAATATGTTACTAAAGGCAAGCTAAGCCAAAAGAAACATAATCAGGGTATAGACATAGAAAGTGTTATCCTAGATCATAATTCATTTCCCAAAGAAGATCATATAATAAAAATAGTTAGAAAAATCTACTTGTCAATAGCATAGTCCATCAATATTAAATAACTACCTCCTAATTAGCACAATCAAGACATTTTCATATTGTAACTAGGCATCTTCATATTTACATAAGCAACCAAAATATTAAATTCATTGGAAGTGGATTCTAACATCACACGTATTCTCATTTATCCAGATGATGTGATATCATCCCTTTCCATCCAACATCCATCAAACGTAACCATCTTCTTTCATTTATTAACCATATTAGTAGAAACTTTATCATTGCAGCGACCACTAAATTTAACAAACATCTCTTTCTACATTGATTATTGCTATATCACTTACATTATCTTCTTTAAATTATAGATTCTACCATAGTTCTTGATTTATTATGTGAGGGTTAACGAAATATTACACAATAAAACTAGCGATCTCACTCCTCAACTATACAAGCTACTTTGTTTGGCTAACTTTATCTTGTTGACAGTTAACAAAGAATATTTTTCACTTTACCTTCAATGATTGGCTATATCTTTCACCCCTCACAATTGCACAACAATCCCTAGATTCTTTTGGCTCTTTATAGGTTCGTTAGGTTATCATTGGCTTTGTTACCAAATTGTTGGAGTGAAGAGAGAATAAATAAAGCATAAATTATATTAAATATTATGAATATTACAATGATTGTCTGAGCTGATGCTAAAATATCTTTTGAGACATGATTACTTTTTTTAGAATTTACAACCTCATACATATTACTCCCACTCATAATTGCACACAAACACACTTTCTTATAGCTCTATGGAAATGGACTCTCCGAAGAGAGAGTGATTACAGGTAAAGACTTAAATATTATATAAAAATTATGCATTGGTGGATGAGAGAGATAAACATAAAATAAAATATTTTAGGCAATCTACAATTTGTAAGAAATTTGCAAATAGTACAATAAATAGATTGGATGAGTGCTTGTAAAATCTGATTGAATCCATAGAAGATCATTGTATTTAATGCTTGTTGAATATGGATATAGATTGGAGGATACAGAGTTGACAAATGCATCTGGAAACTATTAATGTGCATACAAAGGATATCAAATTGGCATAGTTGGGATTATTTCCATCAATTATGCATATTAGATTATATATTTTGTCATGTACAATATTAATTTCAGTTTAAAAATTATGAGAATATTGGGGTAAATATATATTGTAAAAAAGTCATCTTAATGATTTTTTGTTTCTTCTTTTATAAACATAAATTCTTAGTATTTTGTAAGTAATTTGGGGAGTCTTTGATAGTTACAAGAAAGCAATGATTTATAAGAAATAGCAAAATACATTTTAAAGTATTATATACAACAAATATTATTACCATCATCTTGTGTTTATTAGTGTTACTATTATGAGCAAGATTTTAAGCAATATTTATACTTGTTATTTTTAAATATGGTTTAGAGAATAAAAAGGAAGCAAAAATAATCATTGCTATTAATTTTTAAGAAAAGAATTTGAAATAAAATAAATTTATTTTTCAATGATGAGAGTATGATCATCTAGATGATAAGAAATGATTTAATAAGGTATTTCTTTTCATTTTGATATTTGAAAATAAAATATCTCAATTACATAAGGGTTTATATATTATAAGAGGATAACTTTTAAGATTGTTCAGACATTAAGAGAAGGGAAAAATTAATAAATATTTATGGAAAAGAAAAGGTTATTCTATTTTTTTTTCCAAGTACTTTTGGAGACACAAGGTAAATATTTTATGATTTAAAAATTAAAATTTATTTTATTTATAAAGTTTCAGGATTATTGTGGTTTATTAGTGTAAGGTGCGCACTATCGTTAAGTGATTTTCAACATCTCAAACCAACTTGACACTCAATGATGGCACACTTTGAATTAAAAAGAACATTTTTTTGTTTTTCTTTTTGGATACTAATAGAATTAAAGAGTTAATATCTTTTGAAGTTTGTTTTGTATGAATGTGTAGAGATTTGGTTCAAAATCCATGTGGAATGTTGTCTAGATAGTTATGAGTCTATGGATCATTGGATTTATAACCTTGCAAGGGTGACAAGAGAAATTTATGAAATATTATGGATGTATCTCAACATTAATTGTCATCCAATAATTTAGCACATTTGTCATTTGTGAGTTTGAGAAAGTGGTAATCTAGAAACTTAAGAATTTAGCTTGAGAGCTACACCCTTCTAAGATTGACAAGAAAGATTAATTGAATCTCACTTGATTTAAAAATATAAATTTATTTATTTTTGTTGAGAAATATAAAACTTCAAATATTAAAGGTTGTGAAATTCAATCTCTATCCAAATAATGAACTAAAGAATGAGATACAAGGCTAGGAGAACTACAAAATGAAAATCTAAAGCTTATATGAAAATATTAAAATAAGTTGTCTTATTGAATTTCCATGTTTAGATCCATCTTCCTTATGATGCAAAAATTAGTCCACATATCATGTTTATTTACACTATCTTATGTGAACTTATATAAAAAATATACATTGTCATACTATCACCATAAGATAGCAACAACGAGGCACAAATCAAAACATAAGAGCATCAAATACCATAGTATTTATGTAAAGAAATTCTTTTAGAAACAAATAATCAACTAAAAAGAGAAGTCAAGTATGCATTAACGCCAAGTAAATAGGACTATAATATAATCACTTCCATTATCCTCTTTTCCTCCAACATAGTAGCACTTGTGTAGCAATGAAAAAGACCTTGTTCCACCCACATGTCTTTTTTCATGCAAAGAAACTCAACATTCAATTGTTCCTTCTCAATTCCATATCCAAAGAGCTATTTATATAGAATGAAAAGAGCTCCAAAAATACAAAACAATGCATCCAAAGAGGATTCATCACCCAAACATCCCCAACCCCTTAATTTCCTCCATGAAATATGAAATTACACTAGTTTTAGATGCAATAATTTTTACCCACCTTCGCTGCCCAAACATGAAAGATAAAACTTACATTAAATGTGATAAGTAATGAAATACCAAGAGAGGCATGTTGTATCTTCTAATACCCACTTGGAAGGTACAACTCTTTCATGATAGTTAGGTGAGGGTATTCAACACATACTAAAGTATTAATTATAACACCCAAAGTATTTAGAAAATATAAGGTAGTTAGTGATCTATCAAGGAAATATAATACAATGCATTTTATTTAGACATCATATATAATTATCCTTTTTTAAAATTTCATCCTAAACTACCTTCTTACATTCTTTAAATTTAAATTCTTGGCACAAATTATTATTTTTATAGGTAATAAAAGGGTAAGTGAACCAAGATGAGGGACTAAAAAAGTCACCACTTACCTTTAAATTAGCCACCATTAGAGCATATCATATGTGCATTATAATACACTAACTATAAGACTTAGATTCTCTAAAATTTGGGTTGAGTCAATCCAAATAATAATGTGATTGCATTATAATATAATCATGTTACAAAAAAACTAAACATAAAATGAAAATCACTCATTTTTCCTTCATTTTTATTGTTTTCTTTCTTTGGTTACACTTTTATACTACAAAAAATCATGTTTTCGCTAATAAAGAACATTTTAAATATCATGTATTTGTGAGATGCTCATCAAGATTATTTCAAAATATTGAAGAGGCTAAAGAAGTATCTTTGGTTTTTAAGTGTCAAATTTCGGATTAAGTAGATTACATTAGTTTTTTAACCATTTAAATTTTTTTTTTCTAGAAATCAATAATTCACTTCAAATGTTGAAAATCCTTAATCACCGCCTCAACAATGCCCTCTTAAATAACATCCATAAAAAATATTTTCTCCAAATTCTCGAAATCTTCCAATAACAAAACAAAATAAACTAGGATAAATAGAAATTAGCACAAAAGAACTTGTAGAATTAATAACAGGATTGAAAGATTCTATTGCAACAAGCTCTTAGAGAACACATATTTTCAAATTACTACAATCTATAGTCTCTCATGTAGAATATGTGAGTGGGAAAATCAATAGTTGGTTTGATGAGTGAAGAGAAAAAAAAATTTATGCATAAAAACTATCATATAAGCAAGTGAAAAAAATGAATTTTAAAATCTACTCGTGTTCACTCTTCACTAACCCATGGACAAATGAAACCTTACACAGTGTATGAAAGGGTTTTCCTATCCATTGATGCAACCACCAAGGGGTAAAGAATAATTTTTTGGATAGGTGGTGGATGGTTTTTGACCATTTTCCTTTCAATAATTGTCAGGTATCATAATAATTTTTGAGGAAACTATAATGTGATTTTTTCCTCAACAAGGTCCTAATTTATTTTGACACGTGGGAGCTAAATGGTAAAGTAGGGGGCTTCACACAAGATAGAGTGGGGGTACTTGACATGTCTCAAACTAGGCAGTAGGATCCTTGCCTAGACCTGATGTTGAGGTTGTTACTATTCTTTTTGTTGTGAAAGAGTATCAAGGTGGAGAAATTAGACTCCATTGACTTGCTCACTCAGACCCTTGTATAGTATACTAGACCTATAGTACAAGATGATGTAGTTGAGTCTTTTAGGCCTTGAGCTATAGTTCATCTTTTTTGATAATGTAGGTCTCTTTATGTTTATGATCTTGAGAGTAGTCAGGTTGTACTTGGCCCAAATATATTTGCAACGCATTAGATGGTCATAACTAAAGATTCATTTAATGAGAATTTTGGTATTGATAGTTAGGTAAATTTAATTAAGTTCATTTAATTTGATTGATTCAATTGAATTATAAAATTTAAGATTAATAATTAGTAGATGACTATTATGATATTTTGAATGGACTCCCACAATCTCCTATCCTCTAAATGAAACATCTCCTTTAAACATCATATAAATCTATTTATGTATCCATAAATATTTTACCTTAATTCACATTTATGTTAGAGTAGGATCATATGAGTTGACAAGAGGTAAAGAACATCTTTCATACAAGAACAATCAAAGCTAAACAATTCCTACTCTCTAAATAATTCTATAATTCTATTTTTATATTGTATCTATGTTTTGTGATCATTTTGACAATTAATTAGTGAAAACACAAAATATTTTAAAATGAGAACTAAAATGAAAACATAAAAATGTTATTACATTGAATAGAAAAAAAATGTGAAAATATTCAAGGTCTCTTCAAGTGGGCATCCTACTTTAAGAAATAGTCAATGCAAATAATTTAATTGATGGTCTAGAATAATACACTACAACATATTCTTATATTAGTTCTATTCAAGCTAACTAATGCTTTCCAATCATATGGGGCTATAAAAAATAGCTTAATAGATCACATACAAAGCAAATGCATCTAAAGCCTTTATTACAGTAAACAAATAATTATGATAAGTGTTTAAGTGGTCCTAACATCCCCTGCATCTTGAAAATATTTATCCTTAACCCTTAAGGGAAGGAAGTTGTTATAACAGTAGATAGGTGACATCTTAACACCCCAAGGATCCTTGCAAGACCAAAACAAGTTTCGCAAGTGAGAAATCAAGAATAGACCACTTCAACAATACAAGATACTAATAATATTTTAAATATTATATATTAATTCTAATTAATTATTATATAATAATATATAAAATATTATAAGACACTAATAATATATATTAATATGTATTATGTACTTATCTAATAACATAATATTCTATAGTTATAAATAAATTCACTTAATGTCTTTTATATTAGGCCAGGATCATCTTTAATCCATTTTTGACATTAAGATACAATAGATATCTTGAGAAATGTACCTTTAAACATTAAATGTATATTTATATCTATGGATATATGCTAACAAGAGACACAATGCATCAAGTTCCTACCAATAATGTGGCTAGTTTAGAGTAGACAACATAAAATAAGTTAGATAGAGTAAGGGAGACATGTTTAGAGATAGAGGGGGAGAGATGAATATAGAGGGAGAGAGGAAAAGGGAGAGAATAAATAGAGAGACAAAGAGAGGTAGAGGGGGAGATGAGGATAGAGAGAGAAAGAGAGATAGAGAGGGATAGAGAGATATAGAGGAAGAGAGATAATATAAATAATGGGATATTGTGATAGAGAGATAGATATGTAAGGAGATATAGAGAGAGGGGAGAGGGACAACTATAGAGAAGTAAATATAAACAAATAGAGATGGAGAGAGGGAGAGAGAAACATGGGAAGATAGAGAGGGAGGGATAAAAATGGAGGGGAAGAGAAAGAGAGAGATAGAAATGGAGATATATATTAATATATGAGAGGAGAAGGGGCTATATATATATCTATATATATATAATTTTTAAAAATATTAGTATTTGAATTTGAATGTATAGATAAGTAATAATAAATCTAATTATTATTTTTAATTATATATATAGAAGGGGGATTCAAATAAGTCAACAAATTACAAGTTGACTTTTCACTTTTTAATATATTTTATTTTATTTTTTATTTTTTATTTTTTATTTTTTATTTTTTATGTTTGGTTATATTTGTAACTTTTAACATAATAGTTAAAATAAGAACCACAATTTAAGTTTTTGATTGAGGATAAACAATTTTTTAGGGGACCCAAAACCCCTTACACTAGGTTTTGAAGGGATCTGAAACCCTTGGATTTTACAAGGATTTGAAACCCAAAATAGGCAGCTACCAAAAGATATATCAAGGATAAACAACAGCCCAAACTCAACCTAGCATCAAAACAATAATAATTAACCTAGCTAAAAGGGAATAAGGCCAAAACCTTTCACTAGCACAAGGGTTTTATCAAGGCTCCCTTAACCTTCATCAAATACCAAGGGTTTTTCCAAGCACCCATAGCATGAACATTGAGATGGATCAAATATCCCAAAGTCATAAGCACCAGACTCTTGCTGATAAACATACATACACAATCTAGGACCAAAGGGTTTCTTTGGGCCACAACAACCCCAAAGCCATATCCTAACCAAAAGCAACCACTGGCCACACTAGGCCCTTGAAAACTACTAGCATCCAGCCTGTCCCTGAGAAAAGAACCAAACTGAGGGTTTTTCCAGGCTCCTTCAATCATGAAAGAGGGTTTTATAGGGCTCCCACAACCAACAACAATGGATTTTTGAAAGGCTCCCATAACCTTGAACTCGAACAGAGCAGAGCCAAAAATACCCTCCAAAATCACCATCTCAAGAGGTGATAAAAGAGAGAAAATAAATAAAAGAAAACTCTCTATTCACATGTGACCAAGTAATAGGGTACCCTCAGCCATCTTGAGAAGCACTAATAAAAAAATACCCTCCACTCTTTCCATCTCAATAGGAGAAGAAGGATAAAAATCCATTGAAAAACCCATCTCAGTCCCAAGACAACCAAGAGATAACACACCATCTGCTCCCCGACAACAATTTCCAACATCAACCGCAACAAACATCTTCGCCTCAAAAGAAGATAAGTCATCTCCAGCAACATCTATCCTCACCTCTAAAGAAGATAGATCCACCTCTATAGGATAACCAAATAAAACTAAAGATCTTGAGGAAGAAGCAACAAAATAATGGTGAAGCCAACCAAAGGGCTAGAAAAGATAGAAACATTCAAAACAAAAATGATATCAAACAACATCAGGGGGGACAAGCCACACAACCAACCCCATAAGGATAACAATCTACAAGAAGGAAAGAAGATTAAAGAGAGGCAAGAATGAACCACATCCTCCTTAAACATAACAGAAAATTTGCATCAAATCTCCCAACAGGGGCCCCCAACAAAATAATGCTAACACAAAACATACGACCCAGAGCACATGCAACCCATACCAAGAAAAGATCCATAGAAGCAGTGAAAACAACACGAGAAGCCTTCAAAAAAGAAAACTCCCACTTCCCTACCATAGAGCCTTGAAAAGAAGCGAACCCCTCCTCCCGCCACACCATAATAGCAACATTAAAAACCTAGACAGAAGGGGAGAACAACAAAAACCTCCACAGAACCTAGGGGAGAAAGCACCAAAGCCAGTGGCCAAACAAAAGGGAGGGGCTTCTGGACCACCCCCAACACGACAAAGGCACCATACACTGAAACACCAAAAATCCCTAATGCAAACCGTGTTTCATTGTCTCCATCATCTTCAAAATCAACATATGTGTCTACCTCCCCTGACCAAACCCTAGGGCCTCCACTCCTGCCTCTACCGCTTCCACTCATTTCAAAAATTATCTCATAATCCGAACCACAATTTTAGTTATAAGGTAATTTTTAATATTTTATTAGAAGAATTATTTGTTTCCTAAAAATAAAAAATTAATTATGAAAATTTTCAACATTTCAACTTTAAAATAACATTTAATGATTAAAAATTAAGTTATAATCTATCAAAGAGGTAAAAAGTAAATTTTTAATTTTTAATAAATAAATATATATTTTTTTATAAATAAATATATAATGATATTTTAAGTTTCATTACATAATTATGTATTAACATTTTTATGGAATTTCATAATTAAAAAATAAAATTTTCCACTCTCTACCTTTGCCTTCCCATATATCTCATCTCTCCCTCTCTTTGCCCTTTATACCTTTATAGCTACTTCTCTTCATATTTCTTTTTCTCTATCACCTCCTCCCCCCCCCTCTCTCTCTCTCTCTCTCTCTCTCTCTCTCTCTCTTTATATATATATATATATATATATATATATATGTCTACCTAGCGACCCCATGTACAACACAAATCTATACAAAAAATTGACTACAAATTTATCTACTTGATCTTCTGCAACGCTTCAATATACCCACTGCACACCAAGGTGTGATTGCTAATTAAAATATTATATAATTTTAATATTATTTATTTTATAAATTTATTTTAAATTTAATCATTATAATTTATTAATATTATATTAATTTTAAAAATATTTTATTTTATACTTTTATTCATTTTAATTAAATATAATATAATTTTATTTTAATATAAATTGTATTAATTTAATTTAATTTTAAGTTATAAATTTATTTTAATAGTTTAGCTCCATTTTTTTTAATTAAAAAAAGAGGATGGGGATGGCCCCTGCAACCTCATGGGCTGGGCCCCCTTCCCCAAATCCCTGCCATCTCCATCCTCCTAAGCATCCTCCCATATTGCAGCGGTAGATGACATAGTTCCTAAGTGTCATAGAGACATCATATTTTAATAATATTTTGTTTGAATTTAAATAAATATCATATATAAAATGTATAAACACAAGAAGGAGAAATGACATATCATATATTAAATGTACAAGAAGGAGAAATGATATATCATTTATTAAACGTACAAGAATGAGTTTTTTCTTTTTTCAAGTGTAGCATATGTGTCTCGCTATATTCGCTTTACCCCGATATATTCGCTTTACCCGACCACAACATAATCGCTTTTCTAAGACGAGTTAAGGTTACCATAGAACATGAAATAATAAAACCTGGTGTTTTAAATTATTGTCCTTCCCGCAAATAGCGCTGCACAGCATAAATTGTGTGGAATAGCGGGCCAGAAGAGGCGAAAATTTAGGAATAGTGTAGAAATTAGATCGAAAGACTAGGAAAGACCAAAGACTAGGAAAAGTTAAAACTTTGAAAAATATTTGGAAACTGTAATAATGGTGCTTTTCTTCCACTTATTGAGGTTGTCATTGCTCCTAATAAATCGCAATTGGGATAAATAAGCTCATTGCACAGACTCGTACGATAATATGAGTCATCGTTGAAGTTTATTTTCCAATCAAACTATTGTCCTTCCCGCAAATAGCACTGCACAGCATAAATTGAATATGATGAGCCGTCGTAGCTGTTCACATTGCAGTTTAGTGCGCTCATCAAATTATTGTCCTTCCCGCAAATAGCACTGCACAGCATAAATTGAATATGATGAGCCGTCGTAGCTGTTCACATTGCAGTTTAGTGCGCTCATCAAATTATTGTCCTTCCCGCAAATAGCGCTGCACAGCATAAATTGCGTGGAATAGCGGGCCAGTAAAGGCGAAAATTTAGGAATAGTGTAGAAATTAGATCGAAAGACTAGGAAAGACCAAAGACTAGGAAAAGTTGAAACTTTGAAAAATATTTGGAAACTGTAATAATGGTGCTTTTCTTCCACTTATTGAGGTTGTCATTGCTCCTAATAAATCGCAATTGAGTCATCGTTGAAGTTTATTTTCCAATCAAACTATCGTCCTTCATAGTATAGAAATTGCCGAACAGGAAAGGCCGAAACAATCGTGTTAAACCTTTGTCCCATCAAACTATTGTACTTCCCAAGCCAAAATTTATGCTTATCTTTCTACAAAAGGTCAAAACAATAACGTAGAAATTTGGTCGAACAGCAGAGGCTATGAAAAACGAAAGAAAAATTGAAAATGGTAATGGTGGTGATCTGCTTCCTCAAATTAATTGACATGAGAAATATTTCAAATCAGGGTCCACTGCGGTAAATAAGGAAGCAAAAGAAGACCAAGTCTGCCACATTTTTCAATTTTTCACAGGACAAAAATGCTCTAAATTTTATTTCACCTAATAAATATTCTAGCAAATTCTCCCAATCCGATCGATTCTAGGGTCTGGTTACGTAACCTATTTAAATAAATGTTGGCATTTATATATTTTTAAAATTAATATAACATATTTTATGATATATAATATTTACATAATATAACTATTAAAGTATAATCATATTTTATTTTTTAAATATAATTAGTGAAAGTCAGGAATCATGTCATAGGTCAAGTCGATCGAATGGTTTTTTTTTATTTATTCAAAATTAAATTGAAATAAAATTAGATAAAAAGTGAAAAAGACAAACTCAACATTAAAGAGGTGAGATTTCACTCTACAATAGGGTAGGCCTTGAATCCTGATGTTTTAAATTACTTTTCTAGAAATAAAATTGGTTTGAAACTTCGAATCACGATCTAATTTGTGGCACTAATTTCTAAAGTACATAATGTTTTGCGAGAAACTTTAATAATGATTTAAAATTATTAGTGTTGTACATTGAATCACGCTTAATAAATAATTCATATTTTCATCAATCACACAAAAGAAGCTAGATCAATTATGTTATCATTGTGAAAGTGAGAGATCACAATAGAATTTAGAATGTTTTCCTATCATAAGAAAATGAGTTGGAGTTATTCACCAAAATATATTGTATCTAGAAATGTAGTATCGAGTATATATCAATTTATTTTTACATGAACATTCACTATTTTCAAAGGAATAAATAATAATGAAGGAAGTAGATACAATGCAAATAAGAGTATATGCATATGGAAATGCTGGAGAGTGAATGAAATCCCATGTCAGTTGATTCAAATTAGCCATCTATTATATAGCATACCACAAATCCCTCTTCATAAAATTTGTTGAGGTGCAATCTTATTCACAATTGTTAACATATAAAGATTTGATGCTAAGAGTTGAGAAACTCTATCTTATTGATAGAATTTTTTTAGGGAAAGTAATTATTGGATGCAAAAGTAATGCTAGAACTAATGATCAACCTAATTGTGAAGGCTAGGTTTGTGGAAATAGAGTAGTCCACGTGATCAGATATAACAAATGAAATTTATCGGGTATTTATATGGAATTCTCTCAATTAGAACAAGTAAGAAATATGTTTTCATAATAATAAGCGAAAAAACTAAGCTGCTAGCTCATAAAAACAAAAAGTTCACATAATTAACGAAATAACCAAAAAGAACTAACACCACATTAACATCACATCAGTATCATTTTTCATAAAATCACATTAATATCATTGTCTATAGAAAATATATTATTAAAAATAATAGCTAAACAAAACAATAAAAAATTATCAAAATAACTGGCCCAGTCTTGTGTGAAGAATATAAACAACCCCTTGTGGATGCTTGAACTTGCACCTTCTTCATCTCTAAGCTTCTTGAATTCCTTCTCCTATAGTATACTGAGAATTATCATAGACCCATGCATAACCTTACAGGTGAACTTAGAGAGATTAAGACCATCTTTGCTTCTAGGTTAGCAACTTTGGCAGATGATCGGATTCGCCAATAGGGGCAATGTCCCTACTGGAAAAGTCTGGCTTATTCATCTTTAGGAAGAAGCTAACACCCACATTGTTGAAGTTATTATAGTTTCTCCAGTGTACTTCAACTCTTCATCACATTCGATATCCTCGTTAGACTTCGCCACATCATTTAATTAGTCTTGGGTCAACTCTTCATCACTTTCGATATCCTCCCCAGCCTTCACCACATCGTTTAACTCATATTAATTTTTATATGTCTTGGTATGATCAACTAGTTCATTAGATCCATTCGGATGGGTACTCACCACATCGACAACATTGTCCTGCCTATCCTCAAGATTATTGCTTTAAACCGTTTCATCATCAAAATGGACTTCGTCTACATAGAACTGAACTAAGGCATTTTTAATTTTTTTAAAAATAATTTTTAGACTTTCCAAAGCAGCCCCTTTTAGGTAGGGCCTAAATAATGGGGCTAATCTTGAGTTCACAAGACTCTTTGCTTCCATTTTTTGAGAGGAGTTGGATTTCTTGGCGAATTAGAAAGTATGGGGCCAATGGGGCTAGACTTATTAGAGGCACTAAGAATGTGGTTACGGGTGGTTAAGCAGGATGACAATTTTTAGCTCATCTTTGGGAGGAGAAGGAAAAATTTGAAGAGTGAACTGTGTCATTGTAATTTTCTTTTCATCTAGATTTTAATTTTTGCCACCAAATTTTTGTACAAGAGGAGCAATAGGAGAGATGGTTTGTCAATTTTTCTAAACAACTATTTTCTTAAGAGATTTAGAGGGCAAAGAGCTAGCTAAAAATGATAGAGATGAATTATAAGTGCTTCATGGAGCAGGATTGGAGGTTTTTGGATGATAAATCCAATGCCCATTTAACTAAAGCTTCTAAAAAAGAAAATAGATAAAATGGGAAGTTGATAGTAGCATTTTCATGGAAATGGTTAAGTAGGAAACAATGGTTAAAATAGAGTCATTTGAAACTTCATTCTAGAATAAAATATTTCATTAATGTCACATATATCTTATTTTAGGGTTTGGGGAGCTTGTCATTGTCAAAACCACCATAAAGCTTGACCAACATTTCACCATATTATAAGAAATTTAAATGCATGGAAATATGATTGATTATCTATTTTTCTTCTTATTTTATTTATGATTTTCAATATGTTTTCTTTAACAAAAAAACTTTGTATAGTTTTTTCTTCCATTTATTTCATAACTTACTATGTCCAATTAATCTATCATCTTAATTCATCCACTAAATTCTTCTTAGTTGGTTTTCTTATTTCTTACCCTTAATCTATTAAATTTATATTTCATAATATAAATTAGAATAAATCTTAAAATTTATTTTTATACTTAAAAAAATCCACATCCTATTGAAGGTTGGTGTCTCTCTCAAATTTTGTTGCACGCTCGATTTGATTAGTTCCCACTACAAGATTCTATTTCAAATCCAGGTGCAACTAAGAAATCAAAGTCCTTGTTTCAATTTGAATAGATGTGGTTCAAAGATCCAACTTTTTTTCCTCTTCTTCAATCTTGGTAACTAAATGAGGAAATGGAAGAATCTTTGGTAATTGTAATACTTTTATTTTGAGTCCTTTTTTTTTTCTTTATACGAGTTGGAAAAAAATATATTATCTTGTTTAAACTATTAGAATATAAATACATATAATTTTTTGACTACACAAATTTCTTTATATGTGATTAGAACGAAATTGTACTATTTACTTTTATTTATTAAATATAATTTTTGATTAAGTTTGTTTGTAGATTTGCAAATTGATTAATGTAATTTTTGTCACATTATTATTATAGTGTATTTGGGGCTCTTATGTAAAAACTAAGTGACATTGAAAGTCTTTGTTTTTTACTACATATTCATTGATACCAAATGAATTGTTTAAGTTTGAAATATAGTGATGTCATTATGGCCTACCCCAATAGAATTGATATATATAAGAAAAATCTCCATGTGGTTAATCAAGGATATCAAATCATTTCCATCAAGAAAAATCTCCATGTGGTTAATCTAGGAGATCAAATCATTTCCATCAAATTTTCTAGTGTGTATTTTTGGTATCACGTTTTAAGGTTCAATGTAAGTGCCATCAATGTGTTGAGGTTGTGTTACATTTATATCATAAATTGGTTGTCTTGATGATATACCTTACATAATTGAGTACATGATTGTGAGAACTACAATTTATTTGTAATATTAATAAGGGATGATACTAATGTATTGAATTTATCCTTTTATAGTGGTAATTTGTACATATTCTCTTCTAAATGTCATACTTTTCTTTCTATTCCAAACAATCTATTATAGATAGTCACATACAAATTGTGTGCTCTCATCAAATGAATACAACATCAAATTACTAATCCTACCTAATCCTAATTCAAAATACATATCCTAATTCCAAATACATATCGTAACACTATTACAACATTCCTTGTTAATTGGATGAAGCCTACTTTTCTAGAATTATTTATTACATTACCGAAAATAATGAATGAAATAATAATTGTTCAACGAGAACTGGAAGTTAGGGTTAGCATGGTCTTGCTGGTGCTCGACCTCTTGGTGATATATAAGCACATACACCGAGGCTTTTGCGAGAATTAGAGATTATGAATCCTCATATTCGCTATTTCATGAAAATGGAATACTTAGTATTTCTAGTAATGTTGTTGTTGCCCTCTTCATTCTCAACTCTAGTCCAACCTTCTGCTCCTGCTGACCAGCTATCTCTTTTGACAGTTAAAGCTACAATCACCTCCGACCCCAATAATGCCTTAGCAAATTGGAATACTACTATTCCAATGTGTAATTGGACCGGTGTCCTCTGCTCTCCTAATTCGCAGCAAGTGGTTATGCTGGATTTCACAGCTAAGGGTTTACAGGGCGTCATTTCTCTCGCGCTTGGGAATCTCACGGCTCTTGTTCAACTGTATCTCAACTACAATCAACTGCATGGCAGTATTCCCGATGAGCTGGGTAAGTTGACAGGGTTGAAGTTTTTATTGTGTCTTGACAACTATTTAACAGGTATAATTCTGCCCTCTCTCAAAAACCTCTCAGCCTTACTGCACCTGGACTTGTCAAGTAATAATCTTCATGGACCTATTCCTCCTGAAATAGGCATGCTCACCCAGCTACGTTGGCTCTACCTCTATGCTAATCAGTTGTCGGGCAGCATCCCTTCTTCCATAGGAAACTTGTCAAACTTGGTTGTCTTGCAATTGCTAGCCAATAATCTCACAGGTTCTATTCCTCATGAAATAGGCAATCTAACCCAACTAAGGACCTCAAGCTCAATGAAAATCAGTTGTCAGGAACAATAATTTTTCAGGAACCATTCCTTTGGAATTGGGGATGCTGATCAATTTGCAAAAACTTCACCTATGGAGAAATGAGCTTAGTGGAAACATACCAAATTCCTTAGGAAATTGTTCTAAATTAGAGGGACTCATACTCTCGGACAATCATTTTACAGGAACTATTCCTTTTGAATTG
Source organism: Cryptomeria japonica (assembly GCF_030272615.1). Lineage (NCBI taxonomy): Eukaryota > Viridiplantae > Streptophyta > Pinopsida > Cupressales > Cupressaceae > Cryptomeria > Cryptomeria japonica. The sequence goes on along the minus strand of NC_081415.1, from coordinate 510,810,584 downwards.
GGAATGCTCATCAATCTGCAAGGACTTATTTTAGGGGGTAATGAGCTTAGTGGAAACATACCAAATTCCTTAGGAAATTGTTCTAAAATCCAACACCTTGAGCTAAGTTACATACCTAAGTTCTTAGGGACACTATCCAAGGATGTTCAATCCAAGGAACATGACATAGCATTTACAAGTTGCATGACAAGTTATTAATAACATTCTCTCACTTGACATCATACATTATAAATACACCCATGTGAATCATATATAAGGGAAAATAATTATTTAGCCATCCATGTACCATTTGAATACTAATCACTCTCTCATGCTCCAACAACACACCTACAAAAGGAACCATGATAACCAGTACCAGGAAAAACCTTCACACATCCTTCAACATGCCACATATGGAAGAAAAAAGATATGGTAAGGTGAACCATATCAACAATGACTAAAACATGAAAAAATATTTAAATGAACACAAATAAATTTTTTAAATGATAACAAAGACTTTGAGTAGCTTCTTTACTCATACCAACTAGAATATAGACCACACAAAAATTAATTCATTCAATCAAGCCATACCTCAAATCAGGGAGTACCATCATAGCTACAACTTCATGCCATCAATATATCAAATATAAAAGATAGTCAATTCTCTATATATCCATCTTCCTATCTCAACAAAAATACTAATCTATAATTGACCACAAATAATCCATCTAACAAAAGTTTGCATTATCATTGAAACAATCTTTTGGATATAGAAAATTCACATTTGTGCCATCTCATTGCAACCAAATAAGTGATTGACCCATAAAACTACATATCTTGTAGATTCTAGTCTAATAAAACATGCAAAAGTATCATCACATAAGTAATCAACAAATCAAGAAATCAAAGATTCTAAACAAATTTTTATCTATAAACTCCCATGACATGAGTAATTTCAAATCTGAAATTAGATCAAAGCATACCAATTCTACCTATAGTACCTCACATTGAGGATGCCGCTAACTCTATTGTGTAGTTTAAAAGAAACATATAATGATTTATAATTCTTGATTTTTTTTTTGGCGTAATACCTCTCTCACCGATAGTCTCCATAACTCTTCTAAGTTTTTCACACTCAACCATGTGAATACAAAAATCCAGTGAGAAAAAGAAGATCAAAGAGAGAAACTATAAATCAAACCATATCCTTTCTCCACAGTAACATGTACTAAGCTATGTAGAGTAAAATCTTTTTCATCATTCCCAAGATAAAAGGGTATTAATATCTAATACTCAAATCAAATGAAAGATAACAAAAATAGATATAAACATCTCATACAAAAGGCAGATCAACCAAACCAACCATTTAAATGGACTATTACCCAAGACAAAAACCATATCATAGACCTCTTCAAATTAATCATCAAAACTAGATCCATAGGTCAAGACCAACAATAAGAAACCAATATAAAACCATAAAACTACACATCTTCTTCTCCACAAGTCCATAGAATTTTTATATTCGATAATTAGACACATGACAAGACAAGATACACATTAGCATTCTATAAGTCTACTTGTGCTCTTGCAATAACATTATAAGAATGCTATTAGTGGTTGGGACATTTTTGACATTGAGGTCTCTTCAACTAGAGTTGACTTAGAACCTTTTGTTTACTTTAGTACTAAGGTTTTTTTCTTTTTATATCTATATATTTAAATTATTTTCATGGATTTATAGGATCCTAGTCTTGGGGGCTTCATCATGCCTCAACTCAATGTCATCCCATCTCTAGCTTATTTTGCTCTCAAGTACTCTGTCTCTTCATCTATAATTTAATTTGAGTATGAGTGTAAGTCCATACTATGACTAACGTGGGTCATAATTATGTAGTATCCTAAATTGTAACCCCTTTATAGTTTGACACTTATTTTGAGCCCTTTCTTTATTGTGCGTCCTTCTAAGTCATTTTTGGCCTATTTTACCCTTATTTCATCCAAATTGTTGTCATATGATCATGGCATCACCTACTTGTACATCCTCAATTCGCAGACTTTGCAAAGTCAACTTTATTTTATCCCTTTTTGAGTGTACTATGGTGCCTAGTACCTAGTCCTAGTGGACAATGGTTCCTAGAACCCTAGTCCTTCCGAAAAGGGCCCAAATTCAAACATGCGAGAGTGTAAGTTCTTACCATTTGTGATCCGATCCTAATAATTTGACATGAACATCAAAAGTTTCTCTAATTATGAAAATACATTGAGAATGCTACATAAGATAATCATTTAGCATTCACAATCCAAGAGCCCTAATTTAAAACTACACCAGCCAATTATTGTACTTCCCATGTAAAACTACACCAGCCAAAATTATTGTACTTCCCATGTAAAACTACACCAGCCAAAATTTATGTTCATCTTTCTACAAAAGGTCAAAACAATAGCTTATAAATTTGGTCGAACAGCAGAGGCTATGAAAAACGAAAGAAAAATAAAAAATGGTAATGGTAGTGATCTGCTTCCTCTTTGATGCTTTTGAAATATGTACCTGTATGTCATAATGTAAGCTTAATCAGTTGAAAAGGATTTTTGAAAATAAGACGAAAAAAACATAGTTTTGCAGATGTATCTCATTTGTTTACAGCCTGCAGCTCTTGGAATAGTACGAGCCATCATTGTAGTCTAGCTATTATAGTCAAAGCTCAGTCATCCCAAATAGCTCTAAATCAGTCAAATTTTGTAGTCTGGCTATTATAGTATAGAATATGGGGTGGAATACTATAAGGCATGCAACAATAAGAAGTCAAAGAGAAAGAAATCTACATAAAAGATACTAATGTGTTCTAATAAGGTGAAAAAGATTGTTGAAAAAAATATCTTCTTTGTGGGAAAGAATCATTCTCAAATAGGAAAATTATTGAGTAAATGATCAAATGAGAAGTGGAACTATTAGAATAGGGAAAAAAAAATCCATTGAGGATTTGGAAAAAAAATTAATGAAAAAAATACCTTTGTTTGAGATCTTCCAAGGGTTACAAATAGTAGAAAAATTTGAATCGAATGAAGAAGAAGAGAAAGTTGAGTTTAATGGAGTTTTTTAGCTGTGTTACCCTAAATAAGGTGAATGCATTGAAGATTATAATACAAAAGGAGAGGAGTTGATAGATTACAGTGAGAAGGAATGCATCTTATCATAAGAGGAGGCCCAAATTGTCATAGAAATGGAAGCAGGCGACACTAGAGAGGAAGTTGTAATAGAGATGTAGATATTTGGGAAACTCATATGTGATGCAGATTTTTTTTTTTAGAGAGAACAACTATCTAGAAGTAGCTAGAAGAATTGCCAAAAAATTTCATAGTGAAAAAGGACTTGGACAACATCATTTTGTTTAAAAAAGAATAAAGGTGACTGAGGAAGGAAATAAAAGTACATGCATTTTTTTTACAACAACGAAGGACAAAAAGAAAAAGGTACTTATGAATAACCTCATGCAAAGACAAGAAACAAAGGCCTCATGATATAAGAACACGAAAGCATGCCTAAAGGGCATAATGTGAAGGTAAAGGCTCTTGTGGAGAATTTTTATTTTCTTCTTTATTTCTATCTCAAATGATTTATGTGTAAGTGATACAAATGGTGTAAAAATTAATGATGATGTTCAATGGAGGAGAATCCCTAAGATTTCAAGGAGTTGGGAAAAGAGGAAGAAGACCAATGGGCAAAGGAACAAGATCTCTATTCCAAAAAGTGGTTTAGAAGCAAAAAAAAAAAAAAAATCTGATGATTTGAAGAGATTTAATATGGAGGAAGGGAATGTCATGCCTTTTTTTTTCAAGTAAAAAGGATGGTTATATCTATTCCAAACTCTTTTATGGTTTTTTCATGTAGCTGAATCCTAAAACAAAAGGCAATCCTGAGGAAATCCTACGTTACCAAAAAATATAATTGTTAGCTTGTTTAGATTTTTAGTGTTTTGATGTTGAGGTGTATTCATGTAAATAGGCTTTAAACCAAGATGTTCAAAATTTTAAAAGAAGGGGAGAATGATGCAAACTATCTCTTAACACTTATTGCTAAGTGGTTTGTGCAGGGATTAAATGAGGAGATGATTCTTACTCTTTTGAATTGGTGTTTCCTAGACTTTGCAATTTGTGTTAGAGTAAAATTAGGAGTTGATTATTATACTTGGACCTATTGTTTCTTAATCTTTGTAATCTCAATAGGTGATAAATTAAGTGTCCAATTTTAGTTAAGTAAGAAATTTAGGGGTTGACCTTTATATTAAAGATGTAGTCTTAGAGTTGGTTGTGAATAAAAAGATATAACAAACATTGTAGGATTTACTTTTGGTTATGTAATTTTTAGTTGGTAGAATAATAAATTTAGAATGGATATTTTTTATTAAGATAAAATGGGTTTTATAGGGACCT